>NW_027440253.1:0-173786 GCF_031893055.1 Leptodactylus fuscus | reverse complement strand
TTGTGTGATACTGTATACTGAGCTGTATCTAATCCTATCCTGTGTGATACTGTATACTGAGCTGTATCTAATCCTATCCTGTGTGATACTGTATACTGAGCTGTGTATCTAATCCTATCCTGTGTGATACTGTATACTGAGCTGTGTATCTAATCCTATCCTGTGTGATACTGTATACTGAGCTGTATCTAATCCTATCCTGTGTGATACTGTATACTGAGCTGTATCTAATCCTATCCTGTGTGATACTGTATACTGAGCTGTATCTAATCCTATCCTGTGTGATACTGTATACTGAGCTGTGTATCTAATCCTCTCATGTGTGATACTGTATACTGAGCTGTGTATCTAATCCTCTCCTGTGTGATACTGTATACTGAGCTGTGTATCTAATCCTATCCTGTGTGATACTGTATACTGAGCTGTGTATCTAATCCTATCCTGTGTGATACTGTATACTGAGCCGTGTATCTAATCCTATCCTGTGTGATACTGTATACTGAGCCGTGTATCTAATCCTATCCTGTGTGATACTGTATACTGAGCTGTATCTAATCCTATCCTGTGTGATACTGTATACTGAGCTGTGTATCTAATCCTATCCTGTGTGATACTGTATACTGAGCTGTGTATCTAATCCTATCCTGTGTGATACTGTATACTGAGCTGTGTATCTAATCCTATCCTGTGTGATACTGTATACTGAGCTGTGTATCTAATCCTATCCTGTGTGATACTGTATACTGAGCTGTGTATCTAATCCTATCCTGTGTGATACTGTATACTGAGCTGTATCTAATCCTATCCTGTGTGATACTGTATACTGAGCTGTATCTAATCCTATCCTGTGTGATACTGTATACTGAGCTGTGTATCTAATCCTATCCTGTGTGATACTGTATACTGAGCTGTATCTAATCCTATCCTGTGTGATACTGTATACTGAGCTGTGTATCTAATCCTCTCATGTGTGATACTGTATACTGAGCTGTGTATCTAATCCTCTCCTGTGTGATACTGTATACTGAGCTGTGTATCTAATCCTATCCTGTGTGATACTGTATACTGAGCTGTGTATCTAATCCTATCCTGTGTGATACTGTATACTGAGCTGTGTATCTAATCCTATCCTGTGTGATACTGTATACTGAGCTGTGTATCTAATCCTATCCTGTGTGATACTGTATACTGAGCTGTATCTAATCCTATCCTGTGTGATACTGTATACTGAGCTGTATCTAATCCTATCCTGTGTGATACTGTATACTGAGCTGTGTATCTAATCCTATCCTGTGTGATACTGTATACTGAGCTGTATCTAATCCTATCCTGTGTGATACTGTATACTGAGCTGTATCTAATCCTATCCTGTGTGATACTGTATACTGAGCTGTGTATCTAATCCTCTCATGTGTGATACTGTATACTGAGCTGTGTATCTAATCCTCTCCTGTGTGATACTGTATACTGAGCTGTGTATCTAATCCTATCCTGTGTGATACTGTATACTGAGCCGTGTATCTAATCCTATCCTGTGTGATACTGTATACTGAGCTGTGTATCTAATCCTATCCTGTGTGATACTGTATACTGAGCCGTGTATCTAATCCTATCCTGTGTGATACTGTATACTGAGCTGTGTATCTAATCCTATCCTGTGTGATACTGTATACTGAGCTGTGTATCTAATCCTATCCTGTGTGATACTGTATACTGAGCCGTGTATCTAATCCTATCCTGTGTGATACTGTATACTGAGCTGTATCTAATCCTATCCTGTGTGATACTGTATACTGAGCTGTGTATCTAATCCTATCCTGTGTGATACTGTATACTGAGCGGTGTATCTAATCCTATCCTGTGTGATACTGTATACTGAGCTGTGTATCTAATCCTATCCTGTGTGATACTGTATACTGAGCGGTGTATCTAATCCTATCCTGTGTGATACTGTATACTGAGCTGTGTATCTAATCCTATCCTGTGTGATACTGTATACTGAGCTGTGTATCTAATCCTATCCTGTGTGATACTGTATACTGAGCTGTATCTAATCCTATCCTGTGTGATACTGTATACTGAGCTGTATCTAATCCTATCCTGTGTGATACTGTATACTGAGCTGTATCTAATCCTATCCTGTGTGATACTGTATACTGAGCTGTGTATCTAATCCTATCCTGTGTGATACTGTATACTGAGCTGTATCTAATCCTATCCTGTGTGATACTGTATACTGAGCTGTGTATCTAATCCTATCCTGTGTGATACTGTATACTGAGCTGTGTATCTAATCCTATCCTGTGTGATACTGTATACTGAGCTGTGTATCTAATCCTATCCTGTGTGATACTGTATACTGAGCTGTGTATCTAATCCTATCCTGTGTGATACTGTATACTGAGCTGTGTATCTAATCCTATCCTGTGTGATACTGTATACTGAGCTGTATCTAATCCTATCCTGTGTGATACTGTATACTGAGCTGTATCTAATCCTATCCTGTGTGATACTGTATACTGAGCTGTGTATCTAATCCTCTCATGTGTGATACTGTATACTGAGCTGTGTATCTAATCCTCTCCTGTGTGATACTGTATACTGAGCTGTGTATCTAATCCTATCCTGTGTGATACTGTATACTGAGCTGTGTATCTAATCCTATCCTGTGTGATACTGTATACTGAGCCGTGTATCTAATCCTATCCTGTGTGATACTGTATACTGAGCTGTATCTAATCCTATCCTGTGTGATACTGTATACTGAGCTGTGTATCTAATCCTCTCCTGTGTGATACTGTATACTGAGCCGTGTATCTAATCCTCTCCTGTGTGATACTGTATACTGAGCTGTATCTAATCCTATCCTGTGTGATACTGTATACTGAGCTGTATCTAATCCTATCCTGTGTGATACTGTATACTGAGCTGTATCTAATCCTATCCTGTGTGATACTGTATACTGAGCTGTATCTAATCCTATCCTGTGTGATACTGTATACTGAGCCGTGTATCTAATCCTATCCTGTGTGATACTGTATACTGAGCTGTGTATCTAATCCTATCCTGTGTGATACTGTATACTGAGCTGTGTATCTAATCCTATCCTGTGTGATACTGTATACTGAGCTGTATCTAATCCTATCCTGTGTGATACTGTATACTGAGCTGTGTATCTAATCCTATCCTGTGTGATACTGTATACTGAGCCGTGTATCTAATCCTCTCCTGTGTGATACTGTATACTGAGCTGTATCTAGTCCTATCCTGTGCGATACTGTATACTGAGCTGTGTATCTAATCCTCTCCTGTGTGACACTGTATACTGAGCTGTATCTAATCCTATCCTGTGTGATACTGTATACTGAGCTGTGTATCTAATCCTATCCTGTGTGATACTGTATACTGAGCCGTGTATCTAATCCTCTCCTGTGTGATACTGTATACTGAGCTGTATCTAATCCTATCCTGTGTGATACTGTATACTGAGCCGTGTATCTAATCCTATCCTGTGTGATACTGTATACTGAGCTGTGTATCTAATCCTATCCTGTGTGATACTGTATACTGAGCTGTATCTAATCCTATCCTGTGTGATACTGTATACTGAGCTGTGTATCTAATCCTATCCTGTGTGATACTGTATACTGAGCTGTGTATCTAATCCTATCCTGTGTGATACTGTATACTGAGCTGTGTATCTAATCCTATCCTGTGTGATACTGTATACTGAGCTGTGTATCTAATCCTATCCTGTGTGATACTGTATACTGAGCTGTATCTAATCCTGTCCTGTGTGATACTGTATACTGAGCTGTATCTAATCCTATCCTGTGTGATACTGTATACTGAGCTGTGTATCTAATCCTATCCTGTGTGATACTGTATACTGAGCTGTATCTAATCCTATCCTGTGTGATACTGTATACTGAGCTGTGTATCTAATCCTATCCTGTGTGATACTGTATACTGAGCTGTGTATCTAATCCTATCCTGTGTGATACTGTATACTGAGCTGTATCTAATCCTATCCTGTGTGATACTGTATACTGAGCTGTGTATCTAATCCTATCCTGTGTGATACTGTATACTGAGCTGTGTATCTAATCCTATCCTGTGTGATACTGTATACTGAGCTGTATCTAATCCTATCCTGTGTGATACTGTATACTGAGCTGTATCTAATCCTATCCTGTGTGATACTGTATACTGAGCTGTGTATCTAATCCTATCCTGTGTGATACTGTATACTGAGCTGTGTATCTAATCCTATCCTGTGTGATACTGTATACTGAGCTGTATCTAATCCTATCCTGTGTGATACTGTATACTGAGCTGTGTATCTAATCCTCTCATGTGTGATACTGTATACTGAGCTGTGTATCTAATCCTCTCCTGTGTGATACTGTATACTGAGCTGTGTATCTAATCCTATCCTGTGTGATACTGTATACTGAGCTGTGTATCTAATCCTATCCTGTGTGATACTGTATACTGAGCTGTGTATCTAATCCTATCCTGTGTGATACTGTATACTGAGCTGTGTATCTAATCCTATCCTGTGTGATACTGTATACTGAGCTGTATCTAATCCTATCCTGTGTGATACTGTATACTGAGCTGTATCTAATCCTATCCTGTGTGATACTGTATACTGAGCTGTGTATCTAATCCTATCCTGTGTGATACTGTATACTGAGCTGTATCTAATCCTATCCTGTGTGATACTGTATACTGAGCTGTATCTAATCCTATCCTGTGTGATACTGTATACTGAGCTGTGTATCTAATCCTCTCATGTGTGATACTGTATACTGAGCTGTGTATCTAATCCTATCCTGTGTGATACTGTATACTGAGCTGTGTATCTAATCCTATCCTGTGTGATACTGTATACTGAGCTGTGTATCTAATCCTATCCTGTGTGATACTGTATACTGAGCTGTGTATCTAATCCTATCCTGTGTGATACTGTATACTGAGCCGTGTATCTAATCCTATCCTGTGTGATACTGTATACTGAGCTGTGTATCTAATCCTATCCTGTGTGATACTGTATACTGAGCCGTGTATCTAATCCTATCCTGTGTGATACTGTATACTGAGCCGTGTATCTAATCCTATCCTGTGTGATACTGTATACTGAGCTGTATCTAATCCTATCCTGTGTGATACTGTATACTGAGCTGTGTATCTAATCCTATCCTGTGTGATACTGTATACTGAGCGGTGTATCTAATCCTATCCTGTGTGATACTGTATACTGAGCTGTGTATCTAATCCTATCCTGTGTGATACTGTATACTGAGCGGTGTATCTAATCCTATCCTGTGTGATACTGTATACTGAGCTGTGTATCTAATCCTATCCTGTGTGATACTGTATACTGAGCTGTGTATCTAATCCTATCCTGTGTGATACTGTATACTGAGCTGTATCTAATCCTATCCTGTGTGATACTGTATACTGAGCTGTATCTAATCCTATCCTGTGTGATACTGTATACTGAGCTGTATCTAATCCTATCCTGTGTGATACTGTATACTGAGCTGTGTATCTAATCCTATCCTGTGTGATACTGTATACTGAGCTGTATCTAATCCTATCCTGTGTGATACTGTATACTGAGCTGTGTATCTAATCCTATCCTGTGTGATACTGTATACTGAGCTGTGTATCTAATCCTATCCTGTGTGATACTGTATACTGAGCTGTGTATCTAATCCTATCCTGTGTGATACTGTATACTGAGCTGTGTATCTAATCCTATCCTGTGTGATACTGTATACTGAGCTGTGTATCTAATCCTATCCTGTGTGATACTGTATACTGAGCAGTGTATCTAATCCTATCCTGTGTGATACTGTATACTGAGCTGTATCTAATCCTATCCTGTGTGATACTGTATACTGAGCTGTGTATCTAATCCTCTCCTGTGTGATACTGTATACTGAGCTGTGTATCTAATCCTATCCTGTGTGATACTGTATACTGAGCTGTGTATCTAATCCTATCCTGTGTGATACTGTATACTGAGCTGTGTATCTAATCCTATCCTGTGTGATACTGTATACTGAGCTGTATCTAATCCTATCCTGTGTGATACTGTATACTGAGCTGTATCTAATCCTATCCTGTGTGATACTGTATACTGAGCTGTGTATCTAATCCTATCCTGTGTGATACTGTATACTGAGCTGTGTATCTAATCCTCTCCTGTGTGATACTGTATACTGAGCTGTATCTAATCCTATCCTGTGTGATACTGTATACTGAGCTGTATCTAATCCTATCCTGTGTGATACTGTATACTGAGCTGTGTATCTAATCCTATCCTGTGTGATACTGTATACTGAGCTGTGTATCTAATCCTATCCTGTGTGATACTGTATACTGAGCTGTGTATCTAATCCTCTCATGTGTGATACTGTATACTGAGCTGTGTATCTAATCCTCTCCTGTGTGATACTGTATACTGAGCTGTGTATCTAATCCTATCCTGTGTGATACTGTATACTGAGCTGTGTATCTAATCCTATCCTGTGTGATACTGTATACTGAGCCGTGTATCTAATCCTATCCTGTGTGATACTGTATACTGAGCTGTATCTAATCCTATCCTGTGTGATACTGTATACTGAGCTGTGTATCTAATCCTCTCCTGTGTGATACTGTATACTGAGCCGTGTATCTAATCCTCTCCTGTGTGATACTGTATACTGAGCTGTATCTAATCCTATCCTGTGTGATACTGTATACTGAGCTGTATCTAATCCTATCCTGTGTGATACTGTATACTGAGCTGTATCTAATCCTATCCTGTGTGATACTGTATACTGAGCTGTATCTAATCCTATCCTGTGTGATACTGTATACTGAGCCGTGTATCTAATCCTATCCTGTGTGATACTGTATACTGAGCTGTGTATCTAATCCTATCCTGTGTGATACTGTATACTGAGCTGTGTATCTAATCCTATCCTGTGTGATACTGTATACTGAGCTGTATCTAATCCTATCCTGTGTGATACTGTATACTGAGCTGTGTATCTAATCCTATCCTGTGTGATACTGTATACTGAGCCGTGTATCTAATCCTCTCCTGTGTGATACTGTATACTGAGCTGTATCTAATCCTATCCTGTGTGATACTGTATACTGAGCTGTGTATCTAATCCTCTCCTGTGTGATACTGTATACTGAGCTGTATCTAATCCTATCCTGTGTGATACTGTATACTGAGCTGTGTATCTAATCCTATCCTGTGTGATACTGTATACTGAGCCTGTGTATCTAATCCTCTCCTGTGTGATACTGTATACTGAGCTGTATCTAATCCTATCCTGTGTGATACTGTATACTGAGCCGTGTATCTAATCCTATCCTGTGTGATACTGTATACTGAGCTGTGTATCTAATCCTATCCTGTGTGATACTGTATACTGAGCTGTATCTAATCCTATCCTGTGTGATACTGTATACTGAGCTGTGTATCTAATCCTATCCTGTGTGATACTGTATACTGAGCTGTGTATCTAATCCTATCCTGTGTGATACTGTATACTGAGCTGTGTATCTAATCCTATCCTGTGTGATACTGTATACTGAGCTGTGTATCTAATCCTATCCTGTGTGATACTGTATACTGAGCTGTATCTAATCCTATCCTGTGTGATACTGTATACTGAGCTGTATCTAATCCTATCCTGTGTGATACTGTATACTGAGCTGTATCTAATCCTATCCTGTGTGATACTGTATACTGAGCTGTGTATCTAATCCTATCCTGTGTGATACTGTATACTGAGCTGTATCTAATCCTATCCTGTGTGATACTGTATACTGAGCTGTGTATCTAATCCTATCCTGTGTGATACTGTATACTGAGCTGTGTATCTAATCCTATCCTGTGTGATACTGTATACTGAGCTGTGTATCTAATCCTATCCTGTGTGATACTGTATACTGAGCTGTGTATCTAATCCTATCCTGTGTGATACTGTATACTGAGCTGTGTATCTAATCCTATCCTGTGTGATACTGTATACTGAGCTGTGTATCTAATCCTATCCTGTGTGATACTGTATACTGAGCTGTATCTAATCCTATCCTGTGTGATACTGTATACTGAGCTGTATCTAATCCTATCCTGTGTGATACTGTATACTGAGCTGTGTATCTAATCCTATCCTGTGTGATACTGTATACTGAGCGTGTATCTAATCCTATCCTGTGTGATACTGTATACTGAGCTGTGTATCTAATCCTATCCTGTGTGATACTGTATACTGAGCCGTGTATCTAATCCTATCCTGTGTGATACTGTATACTGAGCTGTATCTAATCCTATCCTGTGTGATACTGTATACTGAGCTGTGTATCTAATCCTATCCTGTGTGATACTGTATACTGAGCGGTGTATCTAATCCTATCCTGTGTGATACTGTATACTGAGCTGTGTATCTAATCCTATCCTGTGTGATACTGTATACTGAGCGGTGTATCTAATCCTATCCTGTGTGATACTGTATACTGAGCTGTGTATCTAATCCTATCCTGTGTGATACTGTATACTGAGCTGTGTATCTAATCCTATCCTGTGTGATACTGTATACTGAGCTGTGTATCTAATCCTATCCTGTGTGATACTGTATACTGAGCGGTGTATCTAATCCTATCCTGTGTGATACTGTATACTGAGCTGTGTATCTAATCCTATCCTGTGTGATACTGTATACTGAGCTGTGTATCTAATCCTATCCTGTGTGATACTGTATACTGAGCTGTATCTAATCCTATCCTGTGTGATACTGTATACTGAGCTGTGTATCTAATCCTATCCTGTGTGATACTGTATACTGAGCTGTGTATCTAATCCTATCCTGTGTGATACTGTATACTGAGCTGTGTATCTAATCCTATCCTGTGTGATACTGTATACTGAGCTGTGTATCTAATCCTATCCTGTGTGATACTGTATACTGAGCTGTGTATCTAATCCTATCCTGTGTGATACTGTATACTGAGCTGTGTATCTAATCCTATCCTGTGTGATACTGTATACTGAGCTGTGTATCTAATCCTATCCTGTGTGATACTGTATACTGAGCTGTATCTAATCCTATCCTGTGTGATACTGTATACTGAGCTGTATCTAATCCTATCCTGTGTGATACTGTATACTGAGCTGTGTATCTAATCCTATCCTGTGTGATACTGTATACTGAGCTGTGTATCTAATCCTATCCTGTGTGATACTGTATACTGAGCTGTATCTAATCCTATCCTGTGTGATACTGTATACTGAGCTGTGTATCTAATCCTATCCTGTGTGATACTGTATACTGAGCTGTGTATCTAATCCTATCCTGTGTGATACTGTATACTGAGCTGTGTATCTAATCCTCTCCTGTGTGATACTGTATACTGAGCTGTGTATCTAATCCTCTCCTGTGTGATACTGTATACTGAGCTGTGTATCTAATCCTCTCCTGTGTGATACTGTATACTGAGCTGTGTATCTAATCCTATCCTGTGTGATACTGTATACTGAGCTGTGTATCTAATCCTATCCTGTGTGATACTGTATACTGAGCCGTGTATCTAATCCTATCCTGTGTGATACTGTATACTGAGCTGTATCTAATCCTATCCTGTGTGATACTGTATACTGAGCCGTGTATCTAATCCTCTCCTGTGTGATACTGTATACTGAGCCGTGTATCTAATCCTATCCTGTGTGATACTGTATACTGAGCGTGTATCTAATCCTATCCTGTGTGATACTGTATACTGAGCTGTATCTAATCCTATCCTGTGTGATACTGTATACTGAGCTGTATCTAATCCTATCCTGTGTGATACTGTATACTGAGCTGTATCTAATCCTATCCTGTGTGATACTGTATACTGAGCTGTGTATCTAATCCTATCCTGTGTGATACTGTATACTGAGCTGTATCTAATCCTATCCTGTGTGATACTGTATACTGAGCTGTGTATCTAATCCTATCCTGTGTGATACTGTATACTGAGCTGTATCTAATCCTATCCTGTGTGATACTGTATACTGAGCTGTGTATCTAATCCTATCCTGTGTGATACTGTTTACTGAGCTGTGTATCTAATCCTATCCTGTGTGATACTGTATACTGAGCTGTGTATCTAATCCTCTCATGTGTGATACTGTATACTGAGCTGTGTATCTAATCCTCTCCTGTGTGATACTGTATACTGAGCTGTGTATCTAATCCTATCCTGTGTGATACTGTATACTGAGCTGTGTATCTAATCCTATCCTGTGTGATACTGTATACTGAGCCGTGTATCTAATCCTATCCTGTGTGATACTGTATACTGAGCTGTATCTAATCCTATCCTGTGTGATACTGTATACTGAGCTGTGTATCTAATCCTCTCCTGTGTGATACTGTATACTGAGCCGTGTATCTAATCCTCTCCTGTGTGATACTGTATACTGAGCTGTATCTAATCCTATCCTGTGTGATACTGTATACTGAGCTGTATCTAATCCTATCCTGTGTGATACTGTATACTGAGCTGTATCTAATCCTATCCTGTGTGATACTGTATACTGAGCTGTGTATCTAATCCTATCCTGTGTGATACTGTATACTGAGCTGTGTATCTAATCCTATCCTGTGTGATACTGTATACTGAGCTGTATCTAATCCTATCCTGTGTGATACTGTATACTGAGCTGTATCTAATCCTATCCTGTGTGATACTGTATACTGAGCTGTGTATCTAATCCTATCCTGTGTGATACTGTATACTGAGCTGTGTATCTAATCCTATCCTGTGTGATACTGTATACTGAGCTGTATCTAATCCTATCCTGTGTGATACTGTATACTGAGCCGTGTATCTAATCCTATCCTGTGTGATACTGTATACTGAGCTGTGTATCTAATCCTATCCTGTGTGATACTGTATACTGAGCTGTATCTAATCCTATCCTGTGTGATACTGTATACTGAGCTGTGTATCTAATCCTATCCTGTGTGATACTGTATACTGAGCTGTATCTAATCCTATCCTGTGTGATACTGTATACTGAGCTGTGTATCTAATCCTATCCTGTGTGATACTGTATACTGAGCTGTGTATCTAATCCTATCCTGTGTGATACTGTATACTGAGCTGTGTATCTAATCCTATCCTGTGTGATACTGTATACTGAGCTGTGTATCTAATCCTATCCTGTGTGATACTGTATACTGAGCTGTGTATCTAATCCTATCCTGTGTGATACTGTATACTGAGCTGTGTATCTAATCCTATCCTGTGTGATACTGTATACTGAGCCGTGTATCTAATCCTATCCTGTGTGATACTATATACTGAGCTGTATCTAATCCTATCCTGTGTGATACTGTATACTGAGCTGTGTATCTAATCCTCTCCTGTGTGATACTGTATACTGAGCCGTGTATCTAATCCTCTCCTGTGTGATACTGTATACTGAGCTGTATCTAATCCTATCCTGTGTGATACTGTATACTGAGCTGTATCTAATCCTATCCTGTGTGATACTGTATACTGAGCTGTATCTAATCCTATCCTGTGTGATACTGTATACTGAGCTGTATCTAATCCTATCCTGTGTGATACTGTATACTGAGCCGTGTATCTAATCCTATCCTGTGTGATACTGTATACTGAGCTGTGTATCTAATCCTATCCTGTGTGATACTGTATACTGAGCTGTATCTAATCCTATCCTGTGTGATACTGTATACTGAGCTGTGTATCTAATCCTATCCTGTGTGATACTGTATACTGAGCTGTATCTAATCCTATCCTGTGTGATACTGTATACTGAGCTGTGTATCTAATCCTATCCTGTGTGATACTGTATACTGAGCTGTGTATCTAATCCTATCCTGTGTGATACTGTATACTGAGCTGTATCTAATCCTCTCATGTGTGATACTGTATACTGAGCTGTGTATCTAATCCTCTCCTGTGTGATACAGTATACTGAGCTGTGTATCTAATCCTATCCTGTGTGATACTGTATACTGAGCGGTGTATCTAATCCTATCCTGTGTGATACTGTATACTGAGCTGTGTATCTAATCCTATCCTGTGTGATACTGTATACTGAGCTGTGTATCTAATCCTATCCTGTGTGATACTGTATACTGAGCTGTATCTAATCCTATCCTGTGTGATACTGTATACTGAGCTGTATCTAATCCTATCCTGTGTGATACTGTATACTGAGCTGTGTATCTAATCCTATCCTGTGTGATACTGTATACTGAGCTGTATCTAATCCTATCCTGTGTGATACTGTATACTGAGCTGTGTATCTAATCCTATCCTGTGTGATACTGTATACTGAGCTGTGTATCTAATCCTATCCTGTGTGATACTGTATACTGAGCTGTGTATCTAATCCTATCCTGTGTGATACTGTATACTGAGCTGTGTATCTAATCCTATCCTGTGTGATACTGTATACTGAGCTGTGTATCTAATCCCAGGGGTAGTAGCGGGGGGTGTTGGGTGTAGTTGGGGGTAGTAGCGGGGGTAGTTGGGGGTAGTAGCAGGGGGTGTTGGGGTTAGTAGTGGGGGGTGTTGGGGGTAGTTGCGGGGGTAGTAGCGGGGGGGTGTTGGGGTAGTTGCAGTGGTAGTTGGGGGTAGTAGCGGGGGGTGTTGGGGGTAGTAGCGGGGGGTGTTGGGGGTAGTAGCGGGGGGTGTTGGGGTTAGTAGCGGGGGGTGTTGGGGGTAGTTGCGGGGGGTAGTAGCGGGGGGTGTTGGGGGTAGTTGCGGGGGTAGCGGGGGGTGTTGGGGGTAGTAGCGGGGGGTGTTCCGGGTAGTTGCGGGGGTAGTAGCGGGGCGTGTTGGGGGTAGTAGCAGGGGGTGTTCCGGGTAGTAGCAGGGGGTGTTGGGGGTAGTTACGGGGGTAGTAGCGGGGGGTGTTGGGGGTAGTAGCCGGGGGTGTTCCGGGTAGTTGCGGGGGTAGTTGGGGGTAGTAGCGGGGGGTGTTGCGGGTAGTAGCAGGGGGTGTTCCGGGTAGTAGCGGGGGGTGTTGGAGGTAGTTGCAGGGGGTAGTTGGGGGTAGTAGCGGGGGGTGTTGGGGGTAGTAGCAGGGGGTGTTGGGGGTAGTTGCGGGGTTTAGTTGCGGGTAGTAGCAGGGGGTGTTGGGGTAGTAGCAGGGGGTGTTGGGGGTAGTAGTGGGGGGTGTTCCGGGTAGTAGCAGGGGGTGTTGGGGGTAGTAGCAGGGGGTGTTGGGGTAGTAGCAGGGGGTGTTCCGGGTAGTAGCGGGGGGTGTTGGGGGTAGTAGCAGGGGGTGTTGGGGGTAGTAGCCGGGGGTGTTGGGGGTAGTTGCGGGGGGTGTTGGGGGTAGTAGCAGGGGGTGTTCTGGGTAGTAGCGGGGGGTGTTGGGGGTAGTAGCCGGGGGTGTTCCGGGTAGTTGCGGAGGTAGTTGGGGGTAGTAGCAGGGGGTGTTGGGGGTAGTTGCGGGGGGTGTTGGGGGTAGTTGCGGGGGGTGTTGGGGGTAGTTGCGGGGGGTGTTGGGGGTAGTAGGGGGGGGTGTTGGGGGTAGTAGCGGGGGGTGTTGGGGGTAGTTGCGGGGGGTAGTTGGGGGTAGTAGCGGGGGGTGTTAGGGGTAGTAGCAGGGGGTGTTGGGGGTAGTTGCGGGGGGTGTTGGGGGTAGTAGTGGGGGGTGTTGGGGGTAGTAGCGGGGGGTGTTGGGGGTAGTAGCCGGGGGGTGTTGAGGGTAGTAGCCGGGGGACAGATATTTGGACACCCCCTGGGACAGATATTTGGATGACACTTGCCCCCTTATGGGGACTTCCCTGGGGTAACTGATGACCGGGGCCATTAACCCCTCCTGTGCTGGTGATGAATCGTCCTGTCGGATGTGCTCTGGACTGGAAAAGCCTCTTGCAGTGATTGTGTTTCCAGACTTGGCAGCTGAAGGGGCGGCCGGCGCCAGCTCCAGGGCTCTGGATAATTGGTGGCCACCCCATCCCTGCCCTCCTCCCCCAGGTCACCCCAGTGTGCTTGCTGTCAGTGAATGGAAGACTCGGGCAGGGCCGGGGCTTGTGACAAGACTGTGTACACACTGTTAGAGATGAGCGATCAGTGTTCTATATAACACATGTTCCATCGGATATCAGGCTGTTCCATGTGTTTGATTCGAATCGAACATCACGTGGCAAACTCCAAAAAAATTTGATTCCCCTCCCACCTTCCCTGGCGCCTTTTTTTGCACCAATAACAGCGCAGGGGAGGTGGGACAGGAACTACGACACCGGAGGCATCGAAAAAAATCGGAAAAAGTCATTGGCTGCCGAAATCAGGTGACCTCCATTTTAGACGAATAGTGGATTTCAGATCCGGGTCATATGAGAATGTGAACTTTGTGACTATGAGACAGGGATAGCTGTACAGGCAGGGATAGCTAGGGATAACCTTTATTTAGGGGGGAATGTTATTAAAAATAACTTTTTGGGGCTCTATCGGGGGTGTAATTGTGATTTTTGTGACATAAACTTTTCCCATAGGAATGCATTGGCCAGCGCTGATTGGCCAGAGTACGGAATTCGACCAATCAGCGCTGGCTCTGCTGGAGGAGGCGGAGTCTAAGATTGCTCCACACCAGTCTCCATTCAGGTCCGACCTTAGACTCCGCCTCCTCCGGCAGAGCCAGCGCTGATTGGCCGAAGGCTGGCCAATGCATTCCTATTGGTAGCAGTGCTGAGCCAGTTCTGCTCAACTACACCGTGTGCCGGTCAGCCCATCTGATATAGCAGAGCCGAGGGTGTACTAGAACCCTTATGCACACTCGGCTCTGCTACATCAGATGGGCTGACCGGCACACGGTGTAGTTGAGCAGAACTGGCTCAGCACTGCTACCAATAGGAATGCATTGGCCAGCCTTCGGCCAATCAGCGCTGGCTCTTCCTGCTTGTTGGTGCAGATTTTCCGTGCGTGCACATTGGCATTATGGTGCAGATATTCTGCATGTAAATCCTGCTCGTGTGCACGTGACCCTATTTCATGGATTTTCTGTGCAGATTTGCAGCTCCGTTTATGAATCGCGCAGGACAGGGCTCAGTATGCGGCAGCGGAGCGGGTCCTGTTTGCTGGTCACAGGGGTAGATGGCGGGCACCGGGCACTACAAGGCCCAGCAGCTCCAGCAAACTCTACAGTGAGATTACAGGGGACGTGTCTGGGACTTGTACTCATCTCTTAATATCTGATGGTTTTGCCTTCCAGAATGGCGCGGTGCCCAGTGAGACTGCCAAGAGAGACGAAAATCTGAAAAGGGGAAACTGGGGCAACCAAATCGAGTTTGTCCTAACCAGTGTGGGCTATGCTGTAGGATTGGGCAATGTGTGGAGGTTCCCGTATCTCTGCTACAGAAATGGAGGAGGTAAGTGACGTCATCAGTGATATTATACAGGAGGTGACATCATCAGATATCAGTGATATTATACAGGAGGTGACATCATCAGATATCAGTGATATTATACAGGAGGTGACATCAGATATCAGTGATATTATACAGGAGGTGACATCATCAGATATCAGTGATATTATACAGGAGGTGACATCATCAGATATCAGTGATATTATACAGGAGGTGTCATCAGATATCAGTGATATTATACAGGAGGTGACATCATCAGATATCAGTGATATTATACAGGAGGTGACATCATCAGATATCAGTGATATTATACAGGAGGTGACATCAGATATCAGTGATATTATACAGGACGTGACATCAGATATCAGTGATATTATACAGGAGGTGTCATCAGATATCAGTGATATTATACAGGAGGTGACATCATCAGATATCAGTGATATTATACAGGAGGTGACATCATCAGATATCAGTGATATTATACAGGAGGTGACATCATCAGATATCAGTGATATTATACAGGAGGTGTCATCAGATATCAGTGATATTATACAGGAGGTGACATCATCAGATATCAGTGATATTATACAGGAGGTGACATCATCAGTGATATTATACAGGAGGTGACATCATCAGATATCAGTGATATTATACAGGAGGTGACATCATCAGATATCAGTGATATTATACAGGAGGTGTCATCAGATATCAGTGATATTATACAGGAGGTGACATCATCAGATATCAGTGATATTATACAGGAGGTGACATCATCAGATATCAGTGATATTATACAGGAGGTAACATCATCAGATATCAGTGATATTATACAGGCGGTGACATCATCAGATATCAGTGATATTATACAGGCGGTGACATCATCAGATATCAGTGATATTATACAGGAGGTGACATCAGATATCAGTGATATTATACAGGAGGTGACATCAGATATCAGTGATATTATACAGGAGGTGACATCAGATATCAGTGATATTATACAGGATGTGACATCATCAGATATCAGTGATATTATACAGGAGGTGACATCATCAGTGATATTATACAGGAGGTGATATCATCAGATATCAGTGATATTATACAGGAGGTGACATCATCAGATATCAGTGATATTATACAGGAGGTAACATCATCAGATATCAGTGATATTATACAGGCGGTAACATCATCAGATATCAGTGATATTATACAGGCGGTAACATCATCAGATATCAGTGATATTATACAGGCGGTGACATCATCAGATATCAGTGATATTATACAGGAGGTGACATCATCAGATATCAGTGATATTATACAGGAGGTGACATCAGATATCAGTGATATTATACAGGAGGTGACATCAGATATCAGTGATATTATACAGGAGGTGACATCAGATATCAGTGATATTATACAGGAGGTGACATCATCAGATATCAGTGATATTATACAGGATGTGACATCATCAGATATCAGTGATATTATACAGGAGGTGACATCATCAGTGATATTATACAGGAGGTGACATCATCAGATATCAGTGATATTATACAGGAGGTGACGTCAGATATCAGTGATATTATACAGGAGGTGACATCAGATATCAGTGATATTATACAGGAGGTGACATCAGATATCAGTGATATTATACAGGAGGTGACATCAGATATCAGTGATATTATACAGGAGGTGACATCAGATATCAGTAATATTATACAGGAGGTGACATCATCAGATATCAGTGATATTATACAGGAGGTGACATCATCAGATATCAGTGATATTATACAGGAGGTGACATCAGATATCAGTGATATTATACAGGAGGTGACATCAGATATCAGTGATATTATACAGGAGGTGACATCATCAGATATCAGTGATATTATACAGGAGGTGACATCAGATATCAGTGATATTATACAGGAGGTGACATCAGATATCAGTGATATTATACAGGAGGTGACATCAGATATCAGTGATATTATGCAGGAGGTGACATCAGAGATCAGTGATATTATACAGGCGGTGACATCAGATATCAGTGATATTATACAGGAGGTGACATCAGATATCAGTGATATTATACAGGCGGTGACATCAGATATCAGTGATATTATACAGGAGGTGACGTTATCAGATATCAGTGATATTATACAGGAGGTGACGTTATCAGATATCAGTGATATTATACAGGAGGGGACATCAGATATCAGTGATATTATACAGGAGGTGACATCAGAGATCAGTGATATTATACAGGCGGTGACATCAGATATCAGTGATATTATACAGGAGGTGACATCAGATATCAGTGATATTATACAGGCGGTGACATCATCAGATATCAGTGATATTATACAGGAGGGGACATCATCAGATATCAGTGATATTATACAGAAGGTGACATCAGATATCAGTGATATTATACAGGAGGTGACATCATCAGAGATCAGTGATATTATACAGGAGGTGACATCAGATATCAGTGATATTATACAGGAGGTGACGTTATCAGATATCAGTGATATTATACAGGAGGTGACATCATCAGATATCAGTGATATTATACAGGAGGTGACATTATCAGATATCAGTGATATTATACAGGAGGTGACATCATCAGATATCAGTGATATTATACAGGAGGTGACATCATCAGATATCAGTGATATTATACAGGAGGTGACATCATCAGATATCAGTGATATTATACAGGAGGTGACATCAGATATCAGTAATATTATACAGGAGGTGACATCAGATATCAGTGATATTATACAGGAGGTGACATCATCAGATATCAGTGATATTATACAGTAGTGACATCATCAGCGCTTGCTTTTTGCTCCTCAGGCGCCTTCATGTTCCCGTATTTCATCATGCTGGTGTTCTGTGGGATTCCGCTCTTCTTCATGGAGTTGTCCTTCGGACAGTTTGCCAGTCAGGGATGTCTCGGGGTTTGGAGGGTCAGCCCCATGTTTAAAGGTAGGTGACATTGCTCCCTTTGCCTCCTCTCTATGATGTACATTTTTGGGGGGCTCTGTGTTACCTGTCTTGGCTCCTCCTCCTCCTCCAGGTGTGGGTTACGGGATGATGGTGGTCTCCACATATATCGGTATTTATTACAATGTGGTCATCTGTATCGCCTTCTATTACTTCTTCATGTCCATGAACCGCGTCCTGCCCTGGACCTACTGCAATAACCCCTGGAACACTGACAACTGCGTGGGCGTCCTGAGCCCCTCCACCAACGGCAGCTTCAACCTCAGCTCCCTCCGAGACACCTTCAACATCTCCGAGCTTCTTAACCAAACCGGGAAGAGGACGAGCCCCAGCGAGGAGTACTGGAGGTACGCGGCCTAATACTTGTGTCCGCTGAGGGTTTGTCACCGTTGTGTCCATTGTCCCTGTGACAGACTGATACATTGTAACAAACAAGCAGGAATGTGACAGGAGGTGTTGCTGTAGTATTCACATCCTGGTATTGTCAGCTGGTCCTGGCTGTGGCCAGTGCGAGGGGCTCAATGAGCATTGTGTCCGTGCGCTGACCGCCGGCGCCTTGCGCTAACACGTCTCCCCTAAGTGTCCTGCAGAGCCTCCTGGGAGTTGTAGTGCTCAGGGGGGCTGATAATGTGGGGGTTCCTTGTGCCCTGTGGCCGCTGGCATCACATCAAGTGCACAGGAAAAGCGGACAATGCCAAGGTTTCCTGGAGGGACGGAGAAGATGACGAGACCCCAGACGGGCAGCCGAGGCGCACAGGAAATGTCTGAGGCGCGGGGCTCTGTGCGCCTCACACCTAATGCAATCTCATTGTCTGCACAGCAGCATCCACCCAGCACTGGCCCCAACCACCCCCAAAACACACGTAGCCCCCCGCAAGACCCCCAAGCTCCTGCCACTATGTCCTGCTCCTGAGTGACAACCAGTCTGCCTGACATTACAGATAGAAGGGTTGTCAGCAGAGCCAGGAGAGCTGTCCTCAGGGACTTCCGAATGGCCCATCTGCTGCCCCTCCCTCCCTCTGCCCTTCAGGAGTCTGGGAAAGTTGGGTGATGATAATCAATATGTCAGCCATTACAGTCGCTTATATTTGGCCGTCACTTATGTCTCTGTTCTCACTGTGTTTCAGGCGTTACGTGCTGAAGTTGTCAGATGACATCGGGAATTTCGGGGAACTACGGCTGCCGATTCTCGGCTGTCTCGGATTGTCCTGGGTCGTCGTCTTCCTCTGTCTCATTAGAGGCGTCAAATCCTCTGGAAAGGTCAGTGACCCCGGACACCCCTCAACTGCCCCCGAACTAGTCGCATCATCCCCAAAGGTGACCCTGTATCCTGTACCTCCCTCACTCCTGTGCCTCGTACCTCCCTCTCTCCTCTGTACCTCCCTCACTCCTGTGCCTCGTACCTCCCTCACTCCGGTGCCTCGTACCTCCCTCACTCCGGTGCCTCGTACCTCCCTCACTCCTGTGCCTCGTACCTCCCTCACTCCTGTGCCTCGTACCTCCCTCACTCCGGTGCCTCGTACCTCCCTCACTCCTGTGCCTCGTACCTCCCTCTCTCCTCTGTACCTCCCTCTCTCCTCTGTACCTCCCTCTCTCCTCTGTACCTCCCTCTCTCCTCTGTACCTCCCTCTCTCCTCTGTACCGCCCTCTCTCCTGTGCCTCCCTCTCTCCTGTGCCTCGTACCTCCCTCTCTCCTCTGTACCTCCCTCTCTCCTCTGTACCTCCCTCTCTCCTCTGTACCGCCCTCTCTCCTGTGCCTCCCTCACTCCTGTGCCTCGTACCTCCCTCTCTCCTCTGTACCTCCCTCTCTCCTCTGTACCTCCCTCTCTCCTCTGTACCTCCCTCTCTCCTGTATCTCCCTCACTCCTGTGCCTCGTACCTCCCTCTCTCCTCTGTACCTCCCTCTCTCCTCTGTACCTCCCTCACTCCTGTGCCTCGTACCTCCCTCACTCCTGTGCCTCGTACCTCCCTCTCTCCTCTGTACCTCCCTCTCTCCTGTGCCTCCCTCACTCCTGTGCCTCGTACCTCCCTCTCTCCTCTGTACCTCCCTCTCTCCTCTGTACCTCCCTCTCTCCTGTGCCTCCCTCTCTCCTGTGCCTCGTACCTCCCTCTCTCCTCTGTACCTCCCTCTCTCTCCTGTGCCTCCCTCTCTCCTGTGCCTCCCTCACTCCTGTGCCTCGTGCCTCCCTCTCTCCTCTGTGCCTCCCTCTCTCCTCTGTACCTCCCTCACTCCTGTGCCTCGTACCTCCCTCACTCCTGTGCCTCGTACCTCCCTCTCTCCTCTGTACCTCCCTCTCTCCTGTGCCTCCCTCACTCCTGTGCCTCGTACCTCCCTCTCTCCTCTGTACCTCCCTCTCTCCTCTGTACCTCCCTCTCTCCTGTGCCTCCCTCTCTCCTGTGCCTCGTACCTCCCTCTCTCCTCTGTACCTCCCTCTCTCCTCTGTGCCTCCCTCTCTCCTGTGCCTCCCTCACTCCTGTGCCTCGTGCCTCCCTCTCTCCTCTGTACCTCCCTCTCTCCTCTGTGCCTCCCTCTCTCCTCTGTACCTCCCTCACTCCTGTGCCTCGTACCTCCCTCTCTCCTCTGTGCCTCCCTCACTCCTGTGCCTCGCGCCTCTCTTCTCTTTCAGGTGGTTTACTTCACAGCCACGTTCCCCTATGTGGTGCTGACCATCCTCTTTGTGCGGGGGATCACCCTGGAGGGGGCGCTGGACGGCATCATGTATTACCTCACCCCGCAGTGGGACAAGATCCTGGATGCCAAGGTGAGGATTCTCTTATATTAGGGGGGGGGGGGGGGAATATGTAATATGGGGGGGAGCACAATAGCCAATCACAAGCTTAGGTGACAGCTGGAGGGAGTCGGACTCTAACAAGATGGAAAACGCAATGTCCTGGCGCCACCTGGTGGCAGCATACAGTACAGCTGCAGGGAGTGTGTGCGACAACAGACAGGTGACACATCGCTGAATATCGGGAAGTTGTCAGGCTCCTGCACGGGCTGATGATGACTAATGATCCCGACTCCTCACGGGTTCCTCTCCTGTATTTCTGCAGGTTTGGGGGGATGCAGCTTCACAGATCTTCTACTCATTAGGCTGCGCGTGGGGCGGACTCATCACAATGGCGTCTTACAACAAGTTCCACAACAACTGTTACAGGTAGAAGAGCTGCGGCTTCTCTGGGGGCGGCCCAGCCATTGGGTCAGGTTGTCCTCCCGGGTCTGACCGCGCCTTCCTCTTGCAGGGACAGTATCATCATCAGCATCACTAACTGCGCTACCAGTGTCTACGCCGGCTTTGTCATCTTCTCCATCTTGGGGTTCATGGCGAATCACCTTGGGGTCGATGTATCCAAAGTGGCCGACCATGGCCCTGGCTTGGCCTTTGTGGCTTACCCGGAAGCCTTGACCCTGCTGCCGATACAAAGGCCCAAGCCAGGGCCCATGCGTCGGCCACTTTGGACTCACACCTCGACCCCAGGTGATTCGCCATTGACCCCAAGATGGAGAAGATGACAAAGCCGGCGTAGACCACTGGCTAGCCGCAGTTCGTGATGCTGATGACTGATACTGTCCCCTGCAAGAGGAAGGACTTGCGGTCAGACCCCGGGAGGACAACCTTGACCCATTGGCTGGGTCCCGCCCCCAGAGCAGCCGCAGCTCTTCTACCTAGTAACAGGTAGTAAGGGGGGGGGGGGGGGGTAGTGATAGATAATGGGGGGGTAGTGATGGATAATGGGGGGGGGTAGTGATGGATGAGGGGGGGTAGTGATGGATAATGGGGGGGGTAGTGATGGATGATGGGGGATAGTGATGGATGAGGGGGGGGGTAGTGATTGATGGATGACGGGGGGTAGTGATGGATGAGGGGGGGGGTAGTGATGGATGAGGGGGGGGGGTAGTGATGGATAATGGGGGGGGTAGTGATGGATAATGGGGGGGTAGTGATGGATGAGGGGGGTAGTGATGGATGAGGGGGGGGTAGTGATTGATGGATGACGGGGGGTAGTGATGGATGAGGGGGGGTAGTGATGGATGAGGGGGGGGGTAGTGATGGATAATGGGGGGGGTAGTGATGGATAATGGGGGGTAGTGATGGATAATGGGGGGTAGTGATGGATGATGGGGGGGTAGTGATGGATGATGGGGGGGTAGTGATGGATGAGGGGGGGGTAGTGATGGATGAGGGGGGGGTAGTGATGGATGAGGGGGGGGTAGTGATGGATGAGGGGGGGTAGTGATGGATGAGGGGGGGGTAGTGATGGATGATGAGGGGGTAGTGATGGATAATGGGGGGTAGTGATGGATAATGGGGGGTAGTGATGGATGATGGGGGGGTAGTGATGGATGATGGGGGGTAGTGATGGATGAGGGGGGGGGTAGTGATGGATGAGGGGGGGGTAGTGATGGATGAGGGGGGGGGTAGTGATGGATGAGGGGGGGGTAGTGATGGATGAGGGGGGGGTAGTGATGGATGAGGGGGGGGTAGTGATGGATGAGGGGGGGGTAGTGATGGATGAGGGGGGGGTAGTGATGGATGAGGGGGGGTAGTGATGGATGAGGGGGGGGTAGTGATGGATGAGGGGGGGGTAGTGATGGATGAGGGGGGGGTAGTGATGGATGAGGGGGGGGTAGTGATGGATGAGGGGGGGGTAGTGATGGATGAGGGGGGGTAGTGATGGATGAGGGGGGGTAGTGATGGATAGGGGGGGTAGTGATGGATAATGGGGGGGTAGTGATGGATGAGGGGGGGGTAGTGATGGATAATGGAGGGGTAGTGATGGATGAGGGGGGGTAGTGATGGATGAGGGGGGGTAGTGATGGATGATGGGGGATAGTGATTGATGATGGGGGTTAGTGATGGATGAGGGGGGGGTAGTGATGGATAATGGGGGGGGTAGTGATGGATGAGGGGGGGTAGTGATGGATGAGGGGGGGGTAGTGATGGATGATGGGGGATAGTGATGGATGAGGGGGGGTAGTGATGGATGATGGGGGGTAGTGATGGATGATGGGGGATAGTGATGGATGATGGGGGTTAGTGATGGATGAGGGGGGGTAGTGATGGATGATGGGGGATAGTGATGGATGAGGGGGGGTAGTGATGGATGATGGGGGGTAGTGATGGATGATGGGGGATAGTGATGGATGAGGGGGGGTAGTGATGGATGAGGGGGGGTAGTGATGGATGATGAGGGGTAGTGATGGATATGGGGGATAGTGATGGATGATGGGGGTTAGTGATGGATGAGGGGGGGTAGTGATGGATGATGGGGGATAGTGATGGATGAGGGGGGGTAGTGATGGATGATGGGGGGTAGTGATTGATGGATGATGAGGGGTAGTGATGGATGAGGGGGGTAGTGATGGATGATGAGGGGTAGTGATGGATAATGGGGGGTAGTGATGGATGAGGGGGGGTAGTGATGGATAATGGGGGGGGGTAGTGATGGATAATGGGGGGGTAGTGATGGATGAGGGGGGGTAGTGATGGATGAGGGGGGGGGTAGTGATGGATGGGGGGGGTAGTGATGGATAATGGGGGGGGGTAGTGATGGATGAGGGGGGGTAGTGATGGATAATGGGGGGGGGTAGTGATGGATAATGGGGGGGGTAGTGATGGATAATGGGGGGGGTAGTGATGGATAATGGGGGGTAGTGATGGATAATTGGGGGGTAGTGATGGATGATGGGGGGTAGTGATGGATGATGGGGGGTAGTGATGGATGAGGGGGAGTAATGATGGATGAGGGGGGTAGTGATGGATGATGGGGGTTAGTGATGGATGAGGGGGGGTAGTGATGGATAATGGGGGGTAGTGATGGATGGGGGGGTAGTGATGGATGATGGGGGGTAGTGATGGATGATGGGGGATAGTGATGGATGATGGGTGTAATGATGGATGATGGGGGGTAGTGATTGATGATGGGGGGTAGTGATGGATGAGGGGGGGTAATAATGGATGACGGGGGGTAGTGATGGATGATGGGGGTAGTGATGGATGACGGGGGGTAGTGATGGATGACGGGGGGGTAGTGATGGATGACGGGGGTAGTGATGGATGAGGGGGGGTAGTGATGGATGATGGGGGGTAGTGATGGATGATGGGGGGTAGTGATGGATGATGGGGGGTAGTGATGGATGAGGGGGGTAGTGATGGATGACGGGGGGTAGTGATGGATGGGGGGGGTAGTGATGGATGATGGGGGGTAGTGATGGATGACGGGGGGTAGTGATGGATGAGGGGGGGGTAGTGATGGATGATGGGGGGATAGTGATGGATGATGGGTGTAGTGATGGATAGGGGGGGTAGTGATGGATGAGGGGGGGGGTAGTGATGGATGAGGGGGGGGTAGTGATGGATGAGGGGGGGGTAGTGATGGATGAGGGGGGGGGGTAGTGATGGATGATGAGGGGTAGTGATGGATAATGGGGGGTAGTGATGGATGATGGGGGGTAGTGATGGATGATGGGGGGTAGTGATGGATGAGGGGGGGGGTAGTGATGGATGAGGGGGGGGGTAGTGATGGATGAGGGGGGGGTAGTGATGGATGAGGGGGGGGTAGTGATGGATGAGGGGGGGTAGTGATGGATGAGGGGGGGGGTAGTGATGGATGAGGGGGGTAGTGATGGATGAGGGGGGGGGTAGTGATGGATGAGGGGGGGGTAGTGATGGATGAGGGGGGGTAGTGATGGATGAGGGGGGGGTAGTGATGGATGAGGGGGGGTAGTGATGGATGACGGGGGGGTAGTGATGGATGAGGGGGGGTAGTGATGGATAGGGGGGGTAGTGATGGATAATGGGGGGGTAGTGATGGATGAGGGGGGGTAGTGATGGATAATGGGGGGGTAGTGATGGATGAGGGGGGGTAGTGATGGATGAGGGGGGTAGTGATGGATGATGGGGGGGGTAGTGATGGATGAGGGGGGGTAGTGATGGATGAGGGGGGGGTAGTGATGGATGAGGGGGGTAGTGATGGATGATGGGGGGGTAGTGATGGATGAGGGGGGGTAGTGATGGATGAGGGGGGGGTAGTGATGGATGAGGGGGGTAGTGATGGATGATGGGGGGGTAGTGATGGATGAGGGGGGGTAGTGATGGATGAGGGGGGGGTAGTGATGGATAATGGGGGGGTAGTGATGGATGATGGGGGATAGTGATGGATGATGGGGGGTAGTGATGGATGATGAGGGGTAGTGATGGATGAGGGGGGGTAGTGATGGATGGGGGGGTAGTGATGGATGATGGGGGGTAGTGATGGATGATGAGGGGTAGTGATGGATGAGGGGGGGTAGTGATGGATAATGGGGGGGTAGTGATGGGGGGGTAGTGATGGATGATGAGGGGTAGTGATGGATGGGGGGGGTAGTGATGGATGATAGGGGGTAGTGATGGATGATGGGGGGTAGTGATGGATGAGGGGGGGGTAGTGATGGATGAGGGGGGTAGTGATGGATGATGGGGGGTAGTGATGGATGATGGGGTTAGTGATGGATGAGGGGGGGGGTAGTGATGGATGAGGGGGGTAGTGATGGATGATGGGGGGTAGTGATGGATGAGGGGGGGTAGTGATGGATGAGGGGGGGTAGTGATGGATGATGGGGGATAGTGATGGATGAGGGGGGGTAGTGATGGATGATGGGGGATAGTGATGGATGAGGGGGGGTAGTGATGGATGATGGGGGGTAGTGATGGATGATGGGGGATAGTGATGGATGAGGGGGGGTAGTGATGGATGAGGGGGGGTAGTGATGGATGATGGGGGGTAGTGATGGATGATGGGGGATAGTGATGGATGAGGGGGGGTAGTGATGGATGAGGGGGGGTAGTGATGGATGATGGGGGATAGTGATGGATGATGGGGGATAGTGATGGATGAGGGGGGGTAGTGATGGATGAGGGGGGGTAGTGATGGATGATGGGGGGTAGTGATGGATGATGGGGGATAGTGATGGATGAGGGGGGGTAGTGATGGATGAGGGGGGGTAATGATGGATGATGAGGGGTAGTGATGGATATGGGGGGTAGTGATGGATGATGGGGGTTAGTGATGGATGAGGGGGGGTAGTGATGGATGATGGGGGATAGTGATGGATGAGGGGGGGTAGTGATGGATGATGGGGGTAGTGATGGATGATGGGGGATAGTGATGGATGAGGGGGGGTAGTGATGGATGAGGGGGGGTAGTGATGGATGATGAGGGGTAGTGATGGATATGGGGGGTAGTGATGGATGATGGGGGTTAGTGATGGATGAGGGGGGGTAGTGATGGATGATGGGGGATAGTGATGGATGAGGGGGGTAGTGATGGATGATGGGGGGTAGTGATTGATGGATGATGAGGGGTAGTGATGGATGAGGGGGGTAGTGATGGATGATGAGGGGTAGTGATGGATAATGGGGGGTAGTGATGGATGAGGGGGGGTAGTGATGGATAATGGGGGGGGTAGTGATGGATGAGGGGGGGTAGTGATGGATGAGGGGGGGTAGTGATGGATGAGGGGGGGTAGTGATGGATAATGGGGGGGTAGTGATGGATGAGGGGGGGTAGTGATGGATAATGGGGGGGTAGTGATGGATAATGGGGGGGGTAGTGATGGATAATGGGGGGGGTAGTGATGGATAATGGGGGGTAGTGATGGATAATTGGGGGGTAGTGATGGATGATGGGGGGTAGTGATGGATGAGGGGGAGTAATGATGGATGAGGGGGGTAGTGATGGATGACGGGGGTAGTGATGGATGAGGGGGGGTAGTGATGGATGATGGGGGGTAGTGATGGATGATGGGGGGTAGTGATGGATGATGGGGGGTAGTGATGGATGAGGGGGGTAGTGATGGATGATGGGGGGTAGTGATGGATGGGGGGGTAGTGATGGATGATGGGGGGTAGTGATGGATGACGGGGGGTAGTGATGGATGAGGGGGGGTAGTGATGGATGATGGGGGGATAGTGATGGATGATGGGTGTAGTGATGGATAGGGGGGGTAGTGATGGATGATGGGGGGTAGTGATGGATGATGGGGGGTACTGATGGATGATGGGGGGTAGTGATGGATGAGATGGGGTAGTGATGGATGAGATGGGGTAGTGATGGATGATGGGGGGTAGTGATGGATGAGATGGGGTAGTGATGGATGATGGGGGGTAGTGATGGATGATGGGGGGTAGTGATGGATGATGGGGGGTAGTGATGGATGATGGGGGGTAGTGATGGATGAGATGGGGTAGTGATGGATGAGGGGGGGTAGTGATGGATGATGGGGGGTAGTGATGGATGATGGGGGGTAGTGATGGATGAGGGGGGTAGTGATGGATGATGGGGGGTAGTGATGGATGATGGGAGTCTTCCTGTAATTTCCCCCTCCAGGCCGGCATCTACTGGCTGCTCCTGATGGATAACTACGCCGCCAGCTTCTCCCTGGTCATCATCTCCTGCATCATGTGTGTGACCATCATGTACATTTATGGTGAGTGTTCTCCGCACTGCCGGCAGTTATATACTCACCTGTCACGTACAGGCAGTGGCTCTTAAAGGGGAGGTGCACTCTCTTATTGTGCAGAGATGTACAAATTAGGCAGAATGACTCTCCCTCAACTCCAATATAAAGCTCCACAACGTTCCCTATAAAGCCAGAAGGGGGAGCCACGACTGTCAGGTCACCGGGGGTCAATCTGCTCTCAAAGACGCCAATTTTTCTCTTCTCAGACCAGTCACATGACATCTTATTCAAGTTAATCTGCAATACCAAGAACCACCACTATGCAATGTAGAGCGCCGTGAGTCAATCTGAAATTTGATAGTGGGGTGCCAGGTGTTGCACCCCCAATGATCTGATATTGAGATTCCATCAAAGTGATGGCGTGCAGCATTACATCAATTACTTCATGTTCACCCATAATGCATTGCAAGCTGCCCACATGACAGGGCACAGACAATGAGAGATTACAGGTCAGAGACTTCTGTTGTCCCACAAGCCATATAAAAAATCCAGACAGAAGAGGAATGAAGACATCATGTGGGGAGAGATAAGAAAGATAGGACTAGAGAGAGATAGGAGATAATACACAGACAATGTAGTGTTAGGGGCACAAGACCCCTGAGTTATGTTGTCCTAGTTCTAATTGATCAGGAAGAAGTGTATGAGTTTGGAAGACATACAGACACCAGGGTATCATATCCAATATGCTTCAGTAGAAGGACAGGTTTCTATAGCATTACAGTCACAGGCAGCTGCCAGGTATTTGTCCTCATTTGGTCATGTTCTCAGTTTCTTACAGTTTGACCAGTTTGATTAGCTTGAACCAGTACGTGCTTATCTCTTTAAAGCTGAGACCTTTGTAACCAGTTCTGTTGTTTAACCCTTCACAATTCCCCCCATTTTAGACATTATTCTCATATCAGATGAGTACATTCATGTACAATGTAGATGCCAGTCCCGCTGGATTCCCCATCTGATATTCCTATAATGTCTACCAGTTATCTTTATCATAACATCAATTAAAACACATCAAAATTAACATGAGAAAGCAATATATAAGCAATATAATCATGGCAACCTGTACAATGGTTTGTAATATCCCAGTTATCCATCCACCTATTCCTTTGAACAAATTAGCAGGATTCAAAAAGGAAAAAAGTGTCGGCCCACCAGCTATCTTCATTTTGCACAACCTCCTTCTCGTACTCTTCCCTTAGTTTGTATATATCCTCTAATTCTTGTTTTCCATTACCTTCTGCATCGATATAACGATATAATGGCCACAGATAGGTCCCACCAGCTGACAGCTACCACCCTGGGCCGCAGTAACATGATCTAGTACCAGGGTGTGTTGGTTGGTGACTATGATCAGCTGGTTTTGTACTGCTATGGTGGTATTAAGTACGCCTAAGATACCCCATATTTGATCATCTAGGTAATCGGTGGCTTCTACCAATTGATCCCACATCTGCATAACCATAGGATATACGAGTACAGCACTCACTATCTTGTTTCCAGCACCTATTTGTACCCAATGAGGTCTACCACTTCTCCTAGGGGCGTTATCGGTCGCTCTCTTGTACAGAGTGTCTTCAGATATGGCTTTTACATTTAGTCTCTCAACTACAAAGGTGGCAGGAGTGAGTCCTTTAAGAAAGCATAGAACAAATAATGTCCATCTTTTCATTCTTGCCGTGGTTCAGGAACCTTCTTACAATGGGAAGCGTGTCTCCAGGTGCTTTTTCCCTCTAGCTTGACTGAAGTGACAGTTGTCAGCAGCACTTGGAAGGGACCGTCATATCTGGGTTCAAAAGACTTCCTGATATGTCTTTTCACGACCACCCAATCACCAGGCTGCAAGTTATGTGTTCCTGAAAACTCAGAAGGGTCTGGAATAGAAGAAAACCTGCTCGTGTGTTACTTTCAGTCTCTGACACAAGTTCTGGACATGGCTGGCAGTGCCGTCATAATTGAGTTGTACAGTCTGGGGAAAATACAACCCTAGTCTAGGCACACTTCCAACAAGCACCTCAAATGGTGACAGACCTGTCTTAGTGTTAGGAGTGGTCCTCCCTGAGTATAATGCTAGAGACAGGCACTCTGGCCAGGGCTTTCTGGATTTTTAACTTGAGTGTGCCCTTCAACCTTTCCACTTTGCCTGAACTCTGGGGATGGTAGGGTGTGTGGAAAGCTTGCTCAATCCCCAATGCAGACATTATCTCCTTCATTATCTGTGAATTGTGTCCCTCTATCAGACTCTATCACCTCAGGTATCCCCAATCTACACACAAGCTCAGACATCACTTTCTTGGCAGTTACCTGTGCGGTTGCGTCCAGGCACGGCAGAGGCTAGTGTTCCAACACAAGGACTTTTCAATCACTCAGTACTTTTACTCTCACAACCCTAGGGATTAAGGATGGAGAATGAGTCTCCCTTCTGTGCCGCCTAATACACTATATAACAGATGTAGCAACCAAATGACAGCAGGGACAGTATAGAAAGCATGAGGCATAACGTGTCCCACCCCGCTACATACAACATTCTCTTTAAGTTCTTCCGTACTATATAATATGGCACTGATTGTTAAAAATATGCAGCACTAACCTCACTTATCGACACAGGATCCGGGACACGTAGGATCTCAGATTAATTATACTCGAGTATAAGCCAAATTTTTCAGCACAGTTTTTGTGCTGAAAAAGCTCCCCTTTGCTTATACTCGAGTCAAGCAGAAAAAAAATATATATATTTTTGTTTGGGGAGGGAGGGTGGTCTATGACCAGCCGCAATAGTAATGTATAGGATCTCACTTTAAAATAGGGAAGAAAAAAAAAAAAAAAAAGCTTAAAAAGAAATATATAATAAAAAAATAAAGTACCGTATACACTCGCGTGAGCAGAATTTTTAAGCACAATTTTTGTGCTGAAAAAGCCCCCCTTGGCTTATACTCGAGTTAAGCAAAAAAAAAAAATATATATATATATTTTTTTTTTTTTTTGGGGGGGGGGGGGGGTTATGACCAGCCGCAACAGTAATGTATAGGATCTCCCATAAAATAGTGAAGGGGGAAAAAAAAGCTTTAAAAAATATAATAAAAAAATAAAATAAATAAAAGTTCTATATCCCTCCTTTCCTTTCCCTGGAATACATATAGAAGTAGAGAATGACTGTGAGACATTATACACATGAGGTCTCCTTGTGTCTACTGAATATAGGGGATCTGCTCCTGTGCTGTCGGGAAGGGGTTAATAGGAGCACTGCAGACCTCCTATAGTCAGCCAGACTGAATTCCATGTGGGGGGAAGAAAAAACAGTCCTTAAGCTCAGGGAAGGGGCAGACGGACAACCAAAACACCCCCTCCCCTTTCCCCAGCACCTACTGCACACAAAAACTCCAACCATTTTAATTTCTGAAATTTCTGCACCCCCCCCCCCCCCCCCTCTCGGCTTATACTCGAGTCAATAAGTTTTCCCAGTTTTTTTTGGTAAAAGTAGGGGCCTCGGCTTATATTTCGGTCGGCTTATACTCAAGTATATACGGTATTTGGCAAGACAAAGGCTTAACTTACAGCGCTGTTTTATTCATCTGAGGTCCTCCGGGCCCGTCTCCAAATTCGGTCGGTGGCACAAGACCCCTGAGTTATGTTGTCCTAGTTCTGATTGATCAGGAAGAAGTTTACGAGTTCGGGAGACATACAGACTGACACCAGGGTATCATATCCAATATGCTTCAGTTTATTATAGCAGGACAGGTTTCTATAGCATTACAGTCACAGGCAGCTGCCAGGTATTTGTCCTCATTTGCTCATGTTCTCAGTTTCTTAGTTTGACCAGTTTGACTAGCTTGAACCAGTACGTGCTTATCTCCTTAAAGCTGAGACCTTTGTAACCAGTTCTATTGTTTAACCCTTCACAACAGTGTGAGGGGTTCTGGGGATTAGTATAGTGTTATACTAGAGAGAGATAGGAGATAATACACAGATAATACAGTGTGGGGGGTTCTGGGGATTAGTGTAGTGTTATACTAGAGAGAGATAGGAGATAATACACAGATAATACAGTGTGGGGGGTTCTGGGGATTAGTATAGTGTTATACTAGAGAGAGATAGGAGATAATACACAGATAATACAGTGTGGGGGGTTCTGGGGATTAGTGTAGTGTTATACTAGAGAGAGATAGGAGATAATACACAGATAATACAGTGTGGGGGTTCTGGGGATTAGTGTAGTGTTATACTAGAGAGAGATAGGAGATAATACACAGATAATACAGTGTGGGGGGGGGGTTCTGGGGATTAGTGTAGTGTTATACTAGAGAGAGATAGGAGATAATACACAGATAATACAGTGTGGGGGGTTCTGGAGATTAGTATAGTGTTATACTAGAGAGAGATAGGAGATAATACACAGATAATACAGTGTGGGGGGATCTGGGGATTAGTGTAGTGTTATACTAGAGAGAGATAGGAGATAATACACAGATAATACAGTGTGGGGGGTTCTGGGGATTAGTATAGTGTTATACTAGAGAGAGATAGGAGATAATACACAGATAATACAGTGTGGGGGGTTCTGGGGATTAGTGTAGTGTTATACTAGAGAGAGATAGGAGATAATACACAGATAATACAGTGTGGGGGTTCTGGGGATTAGTGTAGTGTTATACTAGAGAGAGATAGGAGATAATACACAGATAATACAGTGTGGGGGGGGGTTCTGGGGATTAGTGTAGTGTTATACTAGAGAGAGATAGGAGATAATACACAGATAATACAGTGTGGGGGGTTCTGGAGATTAGTGTAGTGTTATACTAGAGAGAGATAGGAGATAATACACAGATAATACAGTGTGGGGGTTCTGGGGATTAGTGTAGTGTTATACTAGAGAGAGATAGGAGATAATACACAGATAATACGGTGTGGAGGGTTCTGGGGATTAGTGTAGTGTTATACTAGAGAGAGATAGGAGATAATACACAGATAATACAGTGTGGGGGGTTCTGGGGATTAGTGTAGTGTTATACTAGAGAGAGATAGGAGATAATACACAGATAATACGGTGTGGAGGGTTCTGGGGATTAGTGTAGTGTTATACTAGAGAGAGATAGGAGATAATACACAGATAATACAGTGTGGGGGGTTCTGGGGATTAGTGTAGTGTTATACTAGAGAGAGATAGGAGATAATACACAGATAATACAGTGTGGGGGGTTCTGGGGATTAGTATAGTGTTATACTAGAGAGAGATAGGAGATAATACACAGATAATACAGTGTGGGGGGTTCTGGGGATTAGTGTAGTGTTATACTAGAGAGAGATAGGAGATAATACACAGATAATACAGTGTGGGGGGTTCTGGGGATTAGTGTAGTGTTATACTAGAGAGAGATAGGAGATAATACACAGATAATACAGTGTGGGGGGTTCTGGGGATTAGTGTAGTGTTATACTAGAGAGAGATAGGAGATAATACACAGATAATACAGTGTGGGGGGTTCTGGGGATTAGTGTAGTGTTATACTAGAGAGAGATAGGAGATAATACACAGATAATACAGTGTGGGGGGTTCTGGAGATTAGTGTAGTGTTATACTAGAGAGAGATAGGAGATAATACACAGATAATACAGTGTGGGGGGTTCTGGGGATTAGTATAGTGTTATACTAGAGAGAGATAGGAGATAATACACAGATAATACAGTGTGGGGGTTCTGGGGATTAGTGTAGTGTTATACTAGAGAGAGATAGGAGATAATACACAGATAATACAGTGTGGGGGGTTCTGGAGATTAGTGTAGTGTTATACTAGAGAGAGATAGGAGATAATACACAGATAATACAGTGTGGGGGGTTCTGGGGATTAGTATAGTGTTATACTAGAGAGAGATAGGAGATAATACACAGATAATACAGTGTGGCGGGTTCTGGGGATTAGTGTAGTGTTATACTAGAGAGAGATAGGAGATAATACACAGATAATACAGTGTGGAGGGTTCTGGGGATTAGTATAGTGTTATACTAGAGAGAGATAGGAGATAATACACAGATAATACAGTGTGGGGGGTTCTGGGGATTAGTATAGTGTTATACTAGAGAGAGATAGGAGATAATACACAGATAATACAGTGTGGAGGGTTCTGGGGATTAGTGTAGTGTTATACTAGAGAGAGATAGGAGATAATACACAGATAATACAGTGTGGGGGGTTCTGGGGATTAGTGTAGTGTTATACTAGAGAGAGATAGGAGATAATACACAGATAATACAGTGTGGGGAGTCTGGGGATTAGTGTAGTGTTATACTAGAGAGAGATAGGAGATAATGCACAGATAATACAGTGTGGGGGGTTCTGGGGATTAGTGTAGTGTTATACTAGAGAGAGATAGGAGATAATACACAGATAATACAGTGTGGGGGGTTCTGGGGATTAGTGTAGTGTTATACTAGAGAGAGATAGGAGATAATACACAGATAATACAGTGTGGAGGGTTCTGGGGATTAGTGTAGTGTTATACTAGAGAGAGATAGGAGATAATACACAGATAATACAGTGTGGAGGGTTCTGGGGATTAGTGTAGTGTTATACTAGAGAGAGATAGGAGATAATACACAGATAATACAGTGTGGGGGGTTCTGGGGATTAGTGTAGTGTTATACTAGAGAGAGATAGGAGATAATACACAGATAATACAGTGTGTGGGTTCTGGGGATTAGTGTAGTGTTATACTAGAGAGAGATAGGAGATAATACACAGATAATACAGTGTGGGGGGATCTGGGGATTAGTGTAGTGTTAGGACTAGAGAGAGATAGGAGATAATACACAGATAATACAGTGTGGGGGTTCTGGGGATTAGTGTAATGTTATACTAGAGAGAGATAGGAGATAATACACAGATAATATAGTGTGGGGGTTCTGGGGATTAGTGTAATGTTATACTAGAGAGAGATAGGAGATAATACACAGATAATACAGTGTGTGGGGGTTCTGGGGATTAGTGTAGTGTTATACTAGAGAGAGATAGGAGATAATACACAGATAATACAGTGTGGGGGTTCTGGGGATTAGTGTAATGTTATACTAGAGAGAGATAGGAGATAATACACAGATAATACAGTGTGTGGGGGTTCTGGGGATTAGTGTAGTGTTATACTAGAGAGATAGGAGATAATACACAGATAATACAGTGTGGGGGTTCTGGGGATTAGTGTAGTGTTATACTAGAGAGAGATAGGAGATAATACACAGATAATACAGTGTGGGGGGTTCTGGAGATTAGTGTAGTGTTATACTAGAGAGAGATAGGAGATAATACACAGATAATACAGTGTGGAGGGTTCTGGGGATTAGTGTAGTGTTATACTAGAGAGAGATAGGAGATAATACACAGATAATACAGTGTGGGGGGTTCTGGAGATTAGTGTAGTGTTATACTAGAGAGAGATAGGAGATAATACACAGATAATACAGTGTGGGGGGTTCTGGGGATTAGTGTAGTGTTATACTAGAGAGAGATAGGAGATAATACACAGATAATACAGTGTGGGGGTTCTGGGGATTAGTATAGTGTTATACTAGAGAGAGATAGGAGATAATACAGAGATAACACAGTGTGGGGGATCTGGGGATTAGTGTAGTGTAATACTAGAGAGAGATAGGAGATAATACACAGATAATACAGTGTGTGGGGTTCTGGGGATTAGTGTAGTGTTATACTAGAGAGAGATAGGAGATAATACACAGATAATACAGTGTGGGGGGATCTGGGGATTAGTGTAATGTTATACTAGAGAGAGATAGGAGATAATACACAGATAATACAGTGTGTGGGGGTTCTGGGGATTAGTGTAGTGTTATACTAGAGAGAGATAGGAGATAATACACAGATAATACAGTGTGGGGGGTTCTGGGGATTAGTGTAGTGTTATACTAGAGAGAGATAGGAGATAATACACAGATAATACAGTGTGGGGGGTTCTGGGGATTAGTGTAGTGTTAGTACTAGAGAGAGATAGGAGATAATACACAGATAATACAGTGTGAGGGATCTGGGGATTAGTGTAGTGTTATACTAGAGATAGATAGGAGATAATACACAGATAATACAGTGTGGGGGGTTCTGGGGATTAGTGTAGTGTTAGTACTAGAGAGAGATAGGAGATAATACACAGATAATACAGTGTGGGGGGTTCTGGGAATTAGTGTAGTGTTATACTAGAGAGAGATAGGAGATAATACACAGATAATACAGTGTGGGGGGCTGGGGATTAGTATAGTGTTATACTAGAGAGAGATAGGAGATAATACACAGATAATACAGTGTGGGGGGTTCTGGGGATTAGTGTAGTGTTATACTAGAGAGAGATAGGAGATAATACACAGATAATACAGTGTGGGGGGTTCTGGAGATTAGTGTAGTGTTATACTAGAGAGAGATAGGAGATAATACACAGATAATACAGTGTGGGGGGTTCTGGAGATTAGTGTAGTGTTATACTAGAGAGAGATAGGAGATAATACACAGATAATACAGTGTGTGGGGGGTTCTGGGGATTAGTGTAGTGTTATACTAGAGAGAGATAGGAGATAATACACAGATAATACAGTGTGGGGGGTTCTGGGGATTAGTGTAGTGTTATACTAGAGAGAGATAGGAGATAATACACAGATAATACAGTGTGGGGGGTTCTGGGGATTAGTGTAGTGTTATACTAGAGAGAGATAGGAGATAATACACAGATAATACAGTGTGGAGGGTTCTGGGGATTAGTGTAGTGTTATACTAGAGAGAGATAGGAGATAATACACAGATAATACAGTGTGGGGGGTTCTGGGGATTAGTGTAGTGTTATACTAGAGAGAGATAGGAGATAATACACAGATAATACAGTGTGGGGGGTTCTGGGGATTAGTGTAGTGTTATACTAGAGAGAGATAGGAGATAATACACAGATAATACAGTGTGGGGGGGCTGGGGATTAGTATAGTGTTATACTAGAGAGAGATAGGAGATAATACACAGATAATACAGTGTGGGGGGTTCTGGGGATTAGTGTAGTGTTATACTAGAGAGAGATAGGAGATAATACACAGATAATACAGTGTGGGGGGTTCTGGAGATTAGTGTAGTGTTATACTAGAGAGAGATAGGAGATAATACACAGATAATACAGTGTGGGGGGTTCTGGAGATTAGTGTAGTGTTATACTAGAGAGAGATAGGAGATAATACACAGATAATACAGTGTGGGGGGTTCTGGGGATTAGTGTAGTGTTATACTAGAGAGAGATAGGAGATAATACACAGATAATACAGTGTGTGGGGTTCTGGAGATTAGTGTAGTGTTAGGACTGGTGTGTTAGATACATTCTAAGGATTAGAATGACTATTATTTTTGCTCACTTTCCACAGCTATTATAATATAGATAATATATAGATATTATAATTTTTGTTTCGCCAGGACACCGGAATTACTTCAAGGACATTGAGATGATGTTGGGGTTCCCCCCTCCCCTCTTTTTCCAGATCTGCTGGCGTTTTTTCTCCCCGGCTATCATATTTGTAAGTCAGTGAGTGTGATCCGAGCGATTGGTGGGATCCAGTGTGTGACATCACAGCCCCGAGCGATTGGAGCGATCCAGTGTGTGACATCACAGCCCCAAGCGATTGGTGTTATCCAGTGTGTGACATCACACCCCGAGCGATTGGTGCGATCCAATATGTGACATTACAGCCCCGAGTGACTGGTGCGATCCAGTGTGCGATGGCACAGCCCCGAGCGATTGGTGCGATCCAGTGTGTGACATCACAGCCCCGAGCGATTGGTGCGATCCAGTGTGTGATATCACAGCCCCGAGCGATTGGTGCGATCCAATATGTGACATTACAGCCCCGAGCGATTGGTGCGATCCAGTGTGTGATATCACAGCCCCGAGCGATTGGTGCGATCCAATATGTGACATCACAGCCCCGAGCGATTGGTGCGATCCAGTGTGTGATATCACAGCCCCGAGCGATTGGTGCGATCCCGTATGTGATGGCACAGCCCCGAGCGATTGGTGTGATCCAGTGTGTGACATCACAGCCCCAAGCGATTGGTGCGATCCAGTGTGTGACGGCACAGCCCCGAGCGATTGGTGTGATCCCGTATGTGACGGCACAGCCCCGAGCGATTGGTGTGATCCAGTGTGTGACATCACAGCCCCGAGCGATTGGTGCGATCCAGTGTGTGACGGCACAATCCCGAGCGATTGGTGTGATCCAGTGTGTGATATCACAGCCCCGAGCGATTGGTGCGATCCCGTATGTGACGGCACAGCCCCGAGCGATTGGTGCGATCCAGTGTGTGACATCACAGCCCCGAGCGATTGGTGTGATCCCGTATGTGACGGCACAGCCCCGAGCGATTGGTGTGATCCCGTATGTGACATTACAGCCCTGAGCGATTGGTGTGATCCCGTATGTGACGGCACAGCCCCGAGCGATTGGTGTGATCCCGTATGTGACGGCACAGCCCCGAGCGATTGGTGCGATCCCGTATGTGACGGCACAGCCCCGAGCGATTGGTGTGATCCCGTATGTGACGGCACAGCCCCGAGCGATTGGTGTGATCCCGTATGTGACGGCACAGCCCCGAGCGATTGGTGTGATCCAGTGTGTGACGGCACAGCCCCGAGCGATTGGTGTGATCCAGTGTGTGACGGCACAGCCCCGAGCGATTGGTGCGATCCAGTGTGTGACGGCACAGCCCCGAGCGATTGGTGCGATCCAGTGTGTGACATCACAGCCCCGAGCGATTGGTGCGATCCCGTGTGTGACATCACAGCCCCGAGCGATTGGTGTGATCCCGTGTGTGACGGCACAGCCCCGAGCGATTGGTGTGATCCAGTGTGTGACGGCACAGCCCCGAGCGATTGGTGTGATCCCGTATGTGACGGCACAGCCCCGAGCGATTGGTGTGATCCAGTGTGTGACGGCACAGCCCCGAGCGACTGGTGTGATCCCGTATGTGACGGCACAGCCCCGAGCGATTGGTGTGATCCCGTATGTGACGGCACAGCCCCGAGCGACTGGTGTGATCCCGTATGTGACGGCACAGCCCCGAGCGACTGGTGTGATCCCGTATGTGACGGCACAGCCCCGAGCGATTGGTGTGATCCCGTATGTGACGGCACAGCCCCGAGCGACTGGTGTGATCCCGTATGTGACGGCACAGCCCCGAGCGATTGGTGTGATCCCGTATGTGACGGCACAGCCCCGAGCGATTGGTGTGATCCCGTATGTGACGGCACAGCCCCGAGCGACTGGTGTGATCCCGTATGTGACGGCACAGCCCCGAGCGATTGGTGTGATCCCGTATGTGACGGCACAGCCCCGAGCGATTGGTGTGATCCCGTATGTGACGGCACAGCCCCGAGCGATTGGTGTGATCCCGTATGTGACGGCACAGCCCCGAGCGATTGGTGTGATCCCGTATGTGACATTACAGCCCTGAGCGATTGGTGTGATCCCGTATGTGACGGCACAGCCCCGAGCGATTGGTGTGATCCCGTATGTGACGGCACAGCCCCGAGCGATTGGTGTGATCCCGTATGTGACGGCACAGCCCCGAGCGATTGGTGTGATCCAGTGTGTGACGGCACAGCCCCGAGCGATTGGTGTTATCCAGTGTGTGACGGCACAGCCCCGAGCGATTGGTGTGATCCAGTGTGTGACGGCACAGCCCCGAGCGATTGGTGCGATCCAGTGTGTGACGGCACAGCCCCGAGCGATTGGTGCGATCCAGTGTGTGACATCACAGCCCCGAGCGATTGGTGCGATCCCGTGTGTGACATCACAGCCCCGAGCGATTGGTGTGATCCCGTGTGTGACGGCACAGCCCCGAGCGATTGGTGTGATCCAGTGTGTGACGGCACAGCCCCGAGCGATTGGTGTGATCCCGTATGTGACGGCACAGCCCCGAGCGATTGGTGTGATCCAGTGTGTGACGGCACAGCCCCGAGCGACTGGTGTGATCCCGTATGTGACGGCACAGCCCCGAGCGATTGGTGTGATCCCGTATGTGACGGCACAGCCCCGAGCGACTGGTGTGATCCCGTATGTGACGGCACAGCCCCGAGCGACTGGTGTGATCCCGTATGTGACGGCACAGCCCCGAGCGATTGGTGTGATCCCGTATGTGACGGCACAGCCCCGAGCGACTGGTGTGATCCCGTATGTGACGGCACAGCCCCGAGCGATTGGTGTGATCCCGTATGTGACGGCACAGCCCCGAGCGATTGGTGTGATCCCGTATGTGACGGCACAGCCCCGAGCGATTGGTGTGATCCCGTATGTGACGGCACAGCCCCGAGCGACTGGTGTGATCCCGTATGTGACGGCACAGCCCCGAGCGACTGGTGTGATCCCGTATGTGACGGCACAGCCCCGAGCGATTGGTGTGATCCCGTATGTGACGGCACAGCCCCGAGCGATTGGTGTGATCCCGTATGTGACGGCACAGCCCCGAGCGACTGGTGTGATCCCGTATGTGACGGCACAGATAATGATTTGATTTCTCTGGGTTACCTCTTCTATCTCCTCCAGTTCATTCTGATCTTCACCGTCATCCAGTACCGCCCGATCTCATACAATGACTACGTGTATCCGGGCTGGGCCATCTCGCTGGGGTTCTTGATGGCGCTCTCGTCAGTCATCTGCATTCCATTATACGCGGCTTTCAAGATCTGGCGTTCAGAGGGCAACACCTTCCTGCAGGTACAGTCGGGGCCCCTGCGCTGGTGCAGATGATGGGGTTTCTCCTTCAGTTCTGACTCTTCTCTTCTGTTTTAGCGGCTGAAGAACGCAGTGAAACCAAACAAGGACTGGGGCCCCGCACTTCTAGAGCACCGGACCGGCCGCTACGCACAAACTGACAGCAGTCCCGAAGCCCAACCCCTGAACCCCGAGAAGCACAAGAAGGAGGAGATTGGCCTGACAATACAGGGCAGCAATGGGCAGGCCCACAGCCAGGACTCCAAGGTGTAGCCAGTGGGGCGGAGGGGGCTGGAGAGAGGCGCTGGTGTGTGGATGACCCTCGTTACCCTCTACCCCCTGCTCCTTCGTGTTTTCATCCAGACCAGTCGTTCCCTCCGTTGCCCTGTTTCCAACCCGTCACCTCAGAATAACTACCGGACTCATGGGGAAATGAGACCCTTCAGCTGCTGAGCAGAGAATCCGGGGGTCGCCCCGTTCCTGCTCCCGTACACTTGGGACCATCCGGAGGACACTGCTGATGAGTGGGCTCCTTGTCTCCGCGGAGGTGGCGCGCAGGGCGGAGTAGTCCTTCTAACACCTCTAATGATAGTTTACGGAAAGATTATTATTTTTAGAGTTTCTATGTAAACCTCAGAGATTTCTAACCCCAGGGTGGTCGGGGGCCGCGAGCCCACCTTCTGTCTTCCTGGGTCACGGCGCACTCGGACATTGCGCTAAGGATGCAAGTAAATGCCAGTGGCAGATGATTTTGTGTTCTTGAGGAGGACGGCAGGAGGTGGAGGGGCCCCCCCTGTGGAATTAGTGGTAGGGTCTGATATATGGGGAGACTCTCCACAGCTGTGACCACTAGGAGGGCGCCATTCCTTGTAGTCTCCCCCTCCAGGTAGGTCATTGTCCGGTATTTGGTAGATAACGTAGACGTCTTCGCCGAGTCTTCCTGACCTTCTCCTCGCTATAAGGTTCTTGGTAATGGGACGGATTCTGGTTTATTAACTCTTTGGCTTCTCCACTAATCGTGTGTCCTGTTACCGCCGCTGCTCCCGCTATATTCACTGTAGTCTCCTATATCACGCACCGCCTGACGTTTTCCCCTCCCCCGGTTACATTGTGGGGTGTTGTGCAATGATGTAGTGACACCTGACTTAGGCGTAGGACTAGAACGCTCAGCATCCTCCAGGTATCTTTATTGCATGACGCGTTTACAGGTTGTAGTTTGCTGGCGGGGCCCTGTGTGGCCCTTGGGCGAATCCATATCCTGAATGTGCTGCTGCTGATGTGACCACAATGTGATGAGATTCCAGGTCTGTTAATACAGAGACCACTAGAATGGAGCGATGAGGAAGAGCACGCTCACCGCCTCGGGTCACACGTGTACGATTTTTGATGGTGACTGAATTTTTTTTGGAGGATTTCAGTCTGGTGAGCCGCACCACTAAGACGCCATTCACATCTGCACATCGGGAACGGTTGACATTTCACGGTTTCCATTTGTCGCGCCAGGACATGTCACATGACACTGCACCGCCTCATGTAACGTTCATCCTCCTGAGGTCATCATGGAGGCGGGATACACTGTATCTACACTGCGGCTACCTGTGACATCACCAGCAATGAACTGTGATGTCATGAGCACAAATAACCAGAAGAATCCGCCAGTATTAGACCAGCAGCACAAGGCACTTAGACACTAAGGAGCAGGCTCCGGGCCCCTGAGCGGGGGGGGGCCACAGGGGCCTTGCGTTAGAAATACCTCATGGTTATACCCCAGCACATTGACACGACACAAGCCTCTGTACTGTATGTTAGTGACATGTCGGGGGCGCTCCAACAGTGACCCCCATTCTCTGCATTCCCACATCACAGACTGGGCCCTGGATTTATTCACTGCCCAAACTGGTGCCAACATGATTAGTGGGGCCCCTAGCACTCAGGGGCCCCATCAGACGTTTCCAGTTTCATGCCCATTCTGGATTTGTCCTGCTCACAGCTGAAGGTTTGTTACAGTTGCACCAGCAGCACAAACCTCCCTCCTGTCAGGCTGATAGTTTGTTACAATGTATCAGTCTCGAGACCACCAGCATTGTCTAGAAACAAGTGTAACGAACCCTCAGCTGCTGTAACGGCTCAGTCTGTGCTGTCGCCCTGGCAGGTTCCGTACAGCTTGCGCAGCAGGTGACGCCGCGTCCTGTGTCTTCATTCCTTTCCGCTTTTTCCTTCTGCTGTAAATTATTAATGGCGACCCCCCCCCATAGCTGATGATATATATGTGAGTGTATGTCTGTAGTGTCTGATGGGAGTTGTTGTCCTCACCTATCAGTATTACTCTCAGCATCATCCCTAGGGTGTAGCGTCGCGTGTTTCATGGTGACGTATTCGCCGTCCATCTCTTTAGGTTTTGTTTTATTGCCCCTGTGTCCTGGGGTAGCATCGCCCCAACCCCCACACTCTATACAGAAGCACAAGACACCCTTACAAGGAGCGTGCTGAGGTCGCCCCCTGCTGGACACAATCTCAATGTCCCTGTAGTTTATATGACTTATTAAGATTAAAAGAAACGTAGAAACCGTGTCACGTTCACCGCGTTTTATTTGGTCCTGACAGAAATAAAGTCATTGACTCTGCTGTGACCCCTGTGTCAGTGATGTTTCTGGGGGTGGGGGTCACACTGTGGGCCTTGTCCTCTGGTATCAGAAACTTCAGATTAACGAGTTTATATGCTGTACTCAGATTCCGCTGTTGGCTGTGACGCCCTGTAGGGGGCGGTCTGGTGACTGCTGGAGACGAAGGGGAAAATGGTACCTGTCATAAGAGACCATAGGGTGTAAGGACCATGTTACAGCCGTGTACAGCGGACCATAGGGTGTAAGGACCACACTACAGCCGGGCACAGGAGACCATAGGGTGTAAGGACCATGTTACAGCCGTGTACAGCGGACCATAGGGTGTAAGGACCACACTACAGCCGGGCACAGGAGACCATAGGGTGTAAGTACCACACTACAGCCAGGCACAGGAGACCATAGGGTGTAAGTACCACACTACAGCCAGGCACAGGAGACCAGAGGGTGTAAGGACCACACTACAGCCGGGCACAGGAGACCATAGGGCGTAAGGACCACACTACAGCCGGGCACAGGAGACCATAGGGCGTAAGGACCACACTACAGCCGGGCACAGGAGACCATAGGGTGTAAGGACCATGTTACAGCCGTGTACAGCGGACCAAAGGGTGTAAGGACCAGACTACAGCTGTGTACAGCGGACCAGAGGGTGTAACGACCACACTACAGCCGGGCACAGGAGACCATAGGGTGTAAGGACCACACTACAGCCAGGCACAGGAGACCATAGGGTGTAACGACCACACTACAGCTGTGTACAGCGGACCATAGGGTGTAAGGACCACACTACAGTCGTGTACAGCAGACCATAGGGTGTAAGGACCATGTTACAGCCATGTAGAGCGGACCATAGGGTGTAAGGACCACACTACAGCCGGGCACAGGAGACTAGAGGGGGTAAGGACCACACTACAGCCGGGCACAGCGGACCATAGGGTGTAAGGACCACACTACAGCCAGGCATAGCGGACCATAGGGTGTAAGGACCACACTACAGCCGGGCACAGGAGACCAGAGGGTGTAAGGACCACACTACAGCCAGGCACAGGAGACCATAGTGTGTAAGGACCACACTACAGCCGAGCACAGCGGACCATAGGGTGTAAGGACCAGACTACAGCCAGGCACAGGAGACCATAGGGTGTAAGGACCACACTACAGCCGGGCACAGGAGACTAGAGGAGGTAAGGACCACACTACAGATGGGCACAGTGGACCATAGGGTGTAAGGACCACACTACAGATGGGCACAGTGGACCATAGGGTGTAAGGACCACACTACAGCCGGGCACAGGAGACTAGAGGGGGTAAAGGACCACACTACAGCCGGGCACAGGAGACTAGAGGGGGTAAGGACCACACTACAGCCGGGCACAGCGGACCATAGGGTGTAAGGACCACACTACAGCCGGGCACAGGAGACTAGAGGGGGTAAGGACCACACTACAGCCGAGCACAGGAGACTAGAGGGGGTAAGGACCACACTACAGCCGGGCACAGGAGACCAGAGGGTGTAAGGACCACACTACAGCCGGGCACAGCGGACCATAGGGTGTAAGGACCACACTACAGCCGAGCACAGCGGACCATAGGGTGTAAGGACCACACTACAGCTGAGCACAGGAGACTAGAGGGGGTAAAGGACCACACTACAGCCGGGCACAGGAGACTAGAGGGAGTAAGGACCACACTACAGCCGGGCACAGCGGACCATAGGGTGTAAGGACCACACTACAGCCGGGCACAGGAGACTAGAGGGGGTAAGGACCACACTACAGCCGAGCACAGGAGACTAGAGGGGGTAAGGACCACACTACAGCCGGGCACAGGAGACCAGAGGGTGTAAGGACCACACTACAGCCGGGCACAGGAGACTATAGGGAGTAAGGACCACACTACAGCCGGGCACAGGAGACCAGAGGGTGTAAGGACCACACTACAGCCGGGCACAGCGGACCATAGGGTGTAAGGACCACACTACAGCCGAGCACAGCGGACCATAGGGTGTAAGGACCACACTACAGCCGAGCACAGGAGACTAGAGGGGGTAAGGACCACACTACAGCCGGGCACAGGAGACCAGAGGGTGTAAGTACCACACTACAGCCGGGCACAGGAGACTAGAGGGTGTAAGTACCACACTACAGCCGGGCACAGGAGACTAGAGGGGGTAAGGACCACACTACAGCCGGGCACAGGAGACCAGAGGGTGTAAGTACCACACTACAGCCGGGCACAGGAGACTAGAGGGTGTAAGTACCACACTACAGCCGGGCACAGGAGACTAGAGGGGGTAAGTACCACACTACAGCCGGGCACAGCGGACCATAGGGTGTAAGGACCACACTACAGTCGGGCACAGGAGACCATAGGGTGTAAGGACCACACTACAGCCGAGCACAGCGGACCATAGGGTGTAAGGACCACACTACAGCCGAGCACAGGAGACTAGAGGGGGTAAGGATCACACTACAGCCGGGCACAGGAGACCAGAGGGTGTAAGTACCACACTACAGCCGGGCACAGCGGACCATAGGGTGTAAGGACCACACTACAGCCGGGCACAGGAGACTAGAGGGTGTAAGTACCACACTACAGCCGGGCACAGCGGACCATAGGGTGTAAGGACCACACTACAGCCAGGCACAGCGGACCATAGGGTGTAAGGACCACACTACAGTCGGGCACAGGAGACCAGAGGGTGTAAGGACCACACTACAGCCAGGCACAGGAGACCAGAGGGTGTAAGGACCACACTACAGCCGGGCACAGCGGACCATAGGGTGTAAGGACCACACTACAGCCGAGCACAGCGGACCATAGGGTGTAAGGACCACACTACAGCTGAGCACAGGAGACTAGAGGGGGTAAGGACCACACTACAGCCGGGCACAGGAGACTAGAGGGGGTAAAGGACCACACTACAGCCGGGCACAGGAGACTAGAGGGGGTAAGGACCACACTACAGCCGGGCACAGCGGACCATAGGGTGTAAGGACCACACTACAGCCGAGCACAGGAGACTAGAGGGGGTAAAGGACCACACTACAGCCGGGCACAGGAGACTAGAGGGGGTAAAGGACCACACTACAGCCGGGCACAGGAGACCAGAGGGTGTAAGAACCACACTACAGCCGGGCACAGGAGACTATAGGGAGTAAGGACCACACTACAGCCGGGCACAGGAGACTAGAGGGGGTAAGGACCACACTACAGCCGGGCACAGCGGACCATAGGGTGTAAGGACCACACTACAGCCAGGCACAGGAGACCAGAGGGTGTAAGGACCACACTACAGCCGGGCACAGCGGACCATAGGGTGTAAGGACCAGACTACAGCCGAGCACAGGAGACTAGAGGGGGTAAGGACCACACTACAGCCGGGCACAGGCGACTAGAGGGGGTAAGGACCACACTACTGCCGGGCACAGGAGACCAGAGGGTGTAAGTACCACACTACAGCCGGGCACAGGAGACCATAGGGTGTAAGGACCACACTAGTTGTGCACACAGGGTTTATACCTTTTACTGAGACAAAATCCTAGAATATTCTGGACATCGTCACATGGAAACAACTCACATAGAACACCATGAGCTGGAATCACCCACAGGAAGAAGATTCCATCGTCTGCACAACACAATGAGCTCGGCGCATGAGCAGAGTCTGAGCTACAAGGACAGGGGCCACACATTCACATTCATCTCTGCTTAATACCGGGGTATGAGAGAGCCCCCTACTGGTGACCAGCACTTCATCCCTCGAGTCCTAATAGACTATTGTGCGTCTCTTCCTTTACCGTTGTCAGGGTCTCTGTCGTTGTGTCAGGGTCTTTCATTGTGTCGGGGTCTTTCATTGTGTCGGGGTCTCCGCCGTTGTCAGAGTCTCTGCTGTTGTGTCGGGGTCTCTGCTGTTCTCAGGGTCTTTCATTGTGTCGGGGTCTCCGCCGTTGTCAGAGTCTCTGCTGTTGTGTCGGGGTCTCTGCTGTTCTCAGGGTCTTTCATTGTGTCGGGGTCTCTGCCATTGTGTCGGGGTCTCCGCCATTGTGTCGGGGTCTCCGCCATTGTGTCGGGGTCTCTGCCATTGTGTCGGGGTCTCCGCCATTGTGTCGGGGTCTCCGCCGTTGTGTCGGGGTCTCTGCCGTTGTGTCGGGGTCTCTGCCGTTGTGTCGGGGTCTTTGTCGTTGTGTCGGGGTCTCTGCTGTTCTAAGGGTCTTTCATTGTGTCGGGGTCTCTACCGTTGTCGGGGTCTCCGCCATTGTGTCGGGGTCTCCGCCGTTGTCAGAGCCTCTGCTGTTGTGTCGGGGTCTTTGTCGTTGTGTCAGAGTCTCTGCTGTTGTGTCGGGGTCTCTGTCGTTGTGTCAGAGTCTCTGCTGTTGTGTCGGGGTCTCTGCTGTTCTCAGGGTCTTTCATTGTGTCGAGGTCTCTACCGTTGTCGGGGTCTCCGCCGTTGTCAGAGTCTCTGCCGTTGTGTCGGGGTCTCTGCCGTTGTGTCAGAGTCTCTGCTGTTCTCAGGGTCTTTCATTGTGTCGGGGTCTCCGCCGTTGTCAGAGTCTCTGCTGTTGTGTCGGGGCCTCTGCTGTTGTGTCGGGGTCTCTGCTGTTGTGTTGGGGTCTCTGCCGTTGTCAGTGACTGAGGTCACCCCCGTTACATTCCTCAATCACAGCTGAGTGTTTCTATCCAATGCTCTGTGAGTTGCTGCTTTGTTACAATGTATCCATCTGGGGTTCCGGCAGCTCACAGAGCATTGTCTAGGCTGGATACAAGTGTAACAGACCCTCAGCTGTGAGAAGGATGAGCTATCCCCGAGACCCTGAGCAGGCGACAGCACTTTGCCTGATGTCAGGGATGAATAGATCTGCCCCCTCCCCCAATCTCCTCTCAGGGGGGCAGTTCCATCAGCTGAGTCCTCACCCTGCGGAAGGCCGGGCTGGGGCTGCCGGTTGCTCTTTGTACTTTGGGGGGCAGCGGAAAAAGGAGGGCACTCCCAGGGGTCACTGCTGGGGTCAGCTCATAACTGATGGGCGGAGCTTGTATCTGACCCCTCCCCCGGTAGACCCTTGAGATCTGCTCCAGACTTGGTCCTGGCTCCTCAAGACTCTTCATTGGAGATGCAGCAGCAGTAGCAGAAGCCGTGGCCCCGGGCCCTGAGAGACCTTTTCTCACTCCCCTCCCCTTTAGATGTGGGGGACACGGGGTCCTGGGGGGCCGCTGCTGTAAGTCAGGGGAACGCTGCGACAACCTGCAGAGAGAAGAGCAGACATGTCCGTCACAGTAGGAGGAGCTACATCCAGGAAGAAGACGCGCTGAGACGGACTCATCCTTACCGGCCCCCGCCCAGCGCCATCTTGGAGGTCTGTACAGAGGAGGGCGCCACCTGCTGGAGATGTAAGTCCCGCTCCAGGATCCTGCGCTCCGCCTTCAGCTCTACAACAGATGAAATGCCTGACTCTAGTCACATCCAGAGCTGCATGCACAATTCTGCTGAGGATTAGTGACTGGAGTATACAACATGATACCACGGCAGAATACAGACCGCAGCTCTGGGTGTGACTGGAGTATACAACATGATACCACAGCAGAATACAGACCGCAGCTCTGGGTGTGACTGGAGTATACAACATGATACCTCAGCAGAATACAGACCGCAGCTCTGGGTGTGACTGGAGTATACAACATGATACCACAGCAGAATACAGACCGCAGCTCTGAGTGTGACTGGAGTATACAACATGATACCACAGCAGAATACAGACCGCAGCTCTGGGTGTGACTGGAGTATACAACATGATACCACGGCAGAATACAGACCGCAGCTCTGGGTGTGACTGGAGTATACAACATGATACCACAGCAGAATACAGACCGCAGCTCTGGGTGTGACTGGAGTATACAACATGATACCACGGCAGAATACAGACCGCAGCTCTGGGTGTGACTGGAGTATACAACATGATACCACAGCAGAATACAGACCGCAGCTCTGGGTGTGACTGGAGTATACAACATGATACCACAGCAGAATACAGACCGCAGCTCTGGGTGTGACTGGAGTATACAACATGATACCACGGCAGAATACAGACCGCAGCTCTGGGTGTGACTGGAGTATACAACATGATACCACGGCAGAATACAGACCGCAGCTCTGGGTGTGACTGGAGTATACAACATGATACCACAGCAGAATACAGACCGCAGCTCTGGGTGTGACTGGAGTATACAACATGATACCACAGCAGAGAACAGACCGCAGCTCTGGGTGTGACTGGAGTATACAACATGATACCATGGCAGAATACAGACCGCAGCTCTGAGTGTGACTGGAGTATACAACATGATACCACGGCAGAGTACAGACCGCAGCTCTGGGTGTGACTGGAGTATACAACATGATACCACAGCAGAATACAGACCGCAGCTCTGGGTGTGACTGGAGTATACAACATGATACCACAGCAGAGAACAGACCGCAGCTCTGGGTGTGACTGGAGTATACAACATGATACCACAGCAGAATACAGACCGCAGCTCTGGGTGTGACAGGAGTATACAACATGATACCACGGCAGAATACAGACCGCAGCTCTGGGTGTGACTGGAGTATACAACATGATACCACGGCAGAATACAGACCGCAGCTCTGGGTGTGACTGGAGTATACAACATGATACCACAGCAGAGAACAGACCGCAGCTCTGGGTGTGACTGGAGTATACAACATGATACCACGGCAGAATACAGACCGCAGCTCTGGGTGTGACTGGAGTATACAACATGATACTACGGCAGAATACAGACCGCAGCTCTGGGTGTGACTGGAGTATACAACATGATACCTCAGCAGAATACAGACCGCAGCTCTGGGTGTGACTGGAGTATACAACATGATACTACGGCAGAATACAGACCGCAGCTCTGGGTGTGACTGGAGTATACAACATGATACCTCAGCAGAATACAGACCGCAGCTCTGGGTGTGACTGGAGTATACAACATGATACCACGGCAGAGTACAGACCGCAGCTCTGGGTGTGACTGGAGTATACAACATGATACCACAGCAGAATAGTGACTGCAGCTCTGGGTGTGACTGGAGTATACAACATGATACCACAGCAGAGTACAGACCGCAGCTCTGGGTGTGACTGGAGTATACAACATGATACCACGGCAGAGTACAGACCGCAGCTCTGGGTGTGACTGGAGTATACAACATGATACCACAGCAGAATAGTGACTGCAGCTCTGGGTGTGACTGGAGTATACAACATGATACCACAGCAGAGTACAGACCGCAGCTCTGAGTGTGACTGGAGTATACAACATGATACCACAGCAGAGAACAGACTGCAGCTCTGGGTGTGACTGGAGTATACAACATGATACCACAGCAGAATACAGACCGCAGCTCTGGGTGTGACTGGAGTATACAACATGATACCACGGCAGAATACAGACCGCAGCTCTGGGTGTGACTGGAGTATACAACATGATACCACAGCAGAGTACAGACCGCAGCTCTGGGTGTGACTGGAGTATACAACATGATACCACGGCAGAATACAGACCGCAGCTCTGAGTGTGACTGGAGTATACAACATGATACCACAGCAGAATACAGACCGCAGCTCTGGGTGTGACTGGAGTATACAACATGATACCACGGCAGAATACAGACCGCAGCTCTGGGTGTGACTGGAGTATACAACATGATACCACAGCAGAGAACAGACCGCAGCTCTGGGTGTGACTGGAGTATACAACATGATACCACGGCAGAATACAGACCGCAGCTCTGAGTGTGACTGGAGTATACAACATGATACCACGGCAGAATACAGACCGCAGCTCTGAGTGTGAATGGAGTATACGGCCTGATGTTGGAGGATTTAGAGGGATCTCACATTTCAGAATCAGTCCGCTGCCTGTGAATGGCCGTATCCTGCAGGGACTGAGCGGACTGACAGCGCCCCCACATCACATCTTATACAGCAGGTTTGGAGGTCACCTGTGAGCGATGGCTCCGCCTCCAGAATCTGTAACTCCTCCCCGTACTGATGCTCCTCCTCCAGACAAAGCTGCAAGGACAGAAGAAGAATCAGATTACTCTCCAACACAGATCTACACAGAACCCCGACCCCGGGACCCCCGAAGGGCAAACTAATCCGCAGGAGCACATGAGACGGGAATAGGGAGGGACACTGGGACAGATAACACAAGAACCAGCAGGGGGCGACATTGTCATAGGGAACAATAATAGGGGGGGCGAAATATATGTTATATCCTCACTCGGGGTACAGGGTAATGACAGGCTGATACTTGGGGTACAGGATAATGACAGGCTGATACTTGGGGTACAGGATAGTGACAGGCTGATACTCGGGGTACAGGATAATGACAGGCTGATACTTGGGGTACAGGGTAATGACAGGCTGATACTTGGGGTACAGGATAATGACAGGCTGATACTTGGGGTACAGGGTAATGACAGGCTGATACTTGGGGTACAGGATAATGACAGGCTGATACTCGGGGTACAGGATAATGACAGGCTGATACTTGGGGTACAGGATAATGACGGGCTGATACTCGGGGTACAGGATAATGACGGGCTGACACTCGGGGTACAGGATAATGACAGGCTGATACTTGGGGTACAGGGTAATGACAGGCTGATACTTGGGGTACAGGGTAATGACAGGCTGATACTTGGGGTACAGGATAATGGCAGGCTGATACTTGGGGTACAGGGTAATGACAGGCTGATACTTGGGGTACAGGATAATGACAGGCTGATACTTGGGGTACAGGGTAATGACAGGCTGATACTCGGGGTACAGGATAATGACAGGCTGACACTCGGGGTACAGGATAATGACAGGCTGATACTCGGGGTACAGGGTAATGACAGGCTGATACTCGGGGTACAGGGTAATGACAGGCTGATACTTGGGGTACAGGATAATGACAGGCTGATACTCGGGGTACAGGATAATGACAGGCTGATACTCGGGGTACAGGGTAATGACAGGCTGATACTCGGGGTACAGGGTAATGACAGGCTGATACTTGGGGTACAGGATAATGACAGGCTGATACTCGGGGTACAGGATAATGACAGGCTGATACTTGGGGTACAGGGTAATGACAGGCTGATACTTGGGGTACAGGATAATGACAGGCTGATACTTGGGGTACAGGATAATGACAGGCTGATACTCGGGGTACAGGATAATGACAGGCTGATACTTGGGGTACAGGGTAATGACAGGCTGATACTCGGGGTACAGGATAATGACAGGCTGATACTCGGGGTACAGGATAATGACAGGCTGATACTCGGGGTACAGGATAATGACAGGCTGATACTTGGGGTACAGGATAATGACAGGCTGATACTTGGGGTACAGGATAATGACAGGCTGATACTTGGGGTACAGGATAATGACAGGCTGATACTTGGGGTACAGGATAATGACAGGCTGATACTCGGGGTACAGGATAATGACAGGCTGATACTCGGGGTACAGGATAATGACAGGCTGATACTTGGGGTACAGGATAATGACAGGCTGATACTTGGGGTACAGGATAATGACAGGCTGATACTTGGGGTACAGGATAATTACAGGCTGATACTTGGGGTACAGGATAATTACAGGCTGACACTTGGGGTACAGGATAATGACAGGCTGATACTTGGGGTACAGGATAATTACAGGCTGACACTTGGGGTACAGGATAATGACAGGCTGATACTTGGGGTACAGGATAATGACAGGCTGATACTTGGGGTACAGGATAATGACAGGCTGATACTTGGGGTACAGGATAATGACAGGCTGATACTTGGGGTACAGGATAATTACAGGCTGATACTTGGGGTACAGGATAATGACAGGCTGATACTTGGGGTACAGGATAATTACAGGCTGATACTTGGGGTACAGGATAATTACAGGCTGATACTTGGGGTACAGGATAATGACAGGCTGATACTTGGGGTACAGGATAATTACAGGCTGATACTTGGGGTACAGGATAATGACAGGCTGATACTTGGGGTACAGGATAATTACAGGCTGATACTCGGGGTACAGGATAATGACAGGCTGATACTCGGGGTACAGGATAATGACAGGCTGATACTCGGGGTACAGGATAATGACAGGCTGATACTTGGGGTACAGGATAATGACAGGCTGATACTTGGGGTACAGGATAATGACAGGCTGATACTTGGGGTACAGGATAATTACAGGCTGATACTTGGGGTACAGGATAATGACAGGCTGATACTCGGGGTACAGGATAATGACAGGCTGATACTCGGGGTACAGGATAATGACAGGCTGATACTCGGGGTACGGGATAATGACAGGCTGATACTCGGGGTACAGGATAATGACAGGCTGATACTTGGGGTACAGGATAATGACAGGCTGATACTCGGGGTACAGGACAATGACAGGCTGATACTTGGGGTACAGGATAATGACAGGCTGATACTCGGGGTACAGGATAATGACAGGCTGATACTCGGGGTACAGGATAATGACAGGCTGATACTCGGGGTACAGGATAGTGACAGGCTGATACTTGGGGTACAGGGTAATGACAGGCTGATACTTGGGGTACAGGATAATGACAGGCTGATACTCGGGGTACAGGATAATGACAGGCTGATACTCGGGGTACAGGGTAATGACAGGCTGATACTCGGGGTACAGGGTAATGACACTTGGGGTGCTGCCTACCTGTAGGGTCATTATGTCTTTCTCCAGGGTTCGTCGCTCGTCCTCTAGTAATGATCTGTAATATATATATATACCGTATATATCACACAGAGGACTGCCCCCCCTCCTGCCCCCCTCTCCTATTACTAGTATTATTGCGCCCCCTGTTGCCTTACAAACATGTATTAGGGGAGTTGCGGCATCTTGTTGGGGTCACTTACCTGTGCAGGGATCAGGTCACATGGTGGGGTCGGCAATGACACTGTTCACACAGGCAGCAGGTTCCAGACTTCAGTGGCGCTTTTATTTAGGAGCTTCAGCCCAAAAAAGTCACCGTACAAAAGACAAAAACCTAAACCTGGCCGAAACAGCAGCAAGTGCAGGCCGCAACGTGTCACCACATAGAGGAGCAAACTGTGCAGAGCTGCACTCCAGGGGGCGCTCTCTCTGTATACCTATATATATATATATATATATATATATATATATACCCCGCAACCTTAGCACTATATATATGTATACACCCCATCCCGCACACACAGTATACGGCTCCAGCGCCTTCCATATTGCAGCCACAACCATTTGGCTCTTTCTCAATATTCGGACAAAGCCAAGAAGTCGGCGGCAGCGAGAAATCCCAGAATCAGCAAAACATGAGCGTCCTGCAGAAACCATCAGGGAGGGGGCGCTGGTCACATGATCACTCACTACAATCCACTGCTGGAACCCAGCTTTCCCAAACTCCTGAAAGGTATCTGTTAGTAAGTAGTAAGATACCATGACATGCAAAATTGTTCTGGTGACCTCCCTGCAAGGTATACAGCCCCGGTGTACGATATATACCTCAGTACAAGTCTCTATATAGTGTATAAGCTTAGTACTGCCTGATATAAGACATACCCGTATACACACCATATATAAGTCAGCGCGGTCTATACAGTGTTGGCCAGAAGTATCGCCCCCTGCAGTCCTGTCAGATAATCCTCGGTGTCCCCCAGATAATGATTACAGAGCACAAACTCTTATATAGTATATAAGTGACACAGGGTATATACAGTATAAGTATCGCCCCCTGCAGTCCTGTCACATAATCCTCGCTGTCCCCCAGATAATGATTACACAGCACAGACTCTTATATAGTATATAAGTGACACAGGGTATATACAGTATAAGTATCGCCCCCTGCAGTCCTGTCAGATAATCCTCGCTGTCCCCCAGATAATGATTACACAGCACAAACTCTTATATAGTATATAAGTGACACAGAGTATATACAGTATAAGTATCGCCCCCTGCAGTCCTGTCAGATAATCCTCGCTGTCCCCCAGATAATGATTACACAGCACAGACTCTTATATAGTATATAAGTGACACAGGGTGTATACAGTATAAGTATCGCCCCCCTGCAGTCCTGTCAGATAATCCTTGCTGTCCCCCAGATAATGATTACACAGCACAGACTCTTATATAGTATATCAGTGACACAGGGTATATACAGTATAAGTATCGCCCCCTGCAGTCCTGTCAGATAATCCTCGCTGTCCCCAGATAATGATTACACAGCACAAACTCTTATATAGTATATAAGTGACACAGGGTATATACAGTATAAGTATCGCCCCCTGCAGTCCTGTCAGATAATCCTCGGTGTCCCCCAGATAATGATTACACAGCACAGACTCTTATATAGTATATAAGTGACACAGGGTATATACAGTATAAGTATCGCCCCCTGCAGTCCTGTCAGATAATCCTCGCTGTCCCCAGATAATGATTACACAGCACAGACTCTTATATAGTATATAAGTGACACAGGGTATATACAGTATAAGTATCGCCCCCTGCAGTCCTGTCAGATAATCCTCGCTGTCCCCAGATAATGATTACACAGCACAGACTCTTATATAGTATATAAGTGACACAGGGTATATACAGTATAAGTATCGCCCCCTGCAGTCCTGTCAGATAATCCTCGCTGTCTCCCAGATAATGATTACACAGCACAGACTCTTATATAGTATATAAGTGACACAGGGTATATACAGTATAAGTATCGCCCCCTGCAGTCCTGTCAGATAATCCTCACTGTCCCTCAGATAATGATTACACAGCACAGACTCTTATATAGTATATAAGTGACACAGGGTATATACAGTATAAGTATCGCCCCCTGCAGTCCTGTCAGATAATCCTCGCTGTCTCCAGATAATGATTACACAGCACAGACTCTTATATAGTATATAAGTGACACAGGGTATATACAGTATAAGTATCGCCCCCTGCAGTCCTGTCAGATAATCCTCACTGTCCCCAGATAATGATTACACAGCACAGACTCTTATATAGTATATAAGTGACACAGGGTATATACAGTATAAGTATCGCCCCCTGCAGTCCTGTCAGATAATCCTCACTGTCCCCCAGATAATGATTACACAGCACAGACTCTTATATAGTATATAAGTGACACAGGGTATATACAGTATAAGTATCGCCCCCTGCAGTCCTGTCAGATAATCCTCGCTGTCTCCAGATAATGATTACACAGCACAGACTCTTATATAGTATATAAGTGACACAGGGTATATACAGTATAAGTATCGCCCCCTGCAGTCCTGTCACATAATCCTCGCTGTCCCCCAGATAATGATTACACAGCACAGACTCTTATATAGTATATAAGTGACACAGGGTGTATACAGTATAAGTATCGCCCCCCTGCAGTCCTGTCAGATAATCCTCGCTGTCCCCCAGATAATGATTACACAGCACAGACTCTTATATAGTATATAAGTGACACAGAGTATATACAGTATAAGTATCGCCCCCTGCAGTCCTGTCAGATAATCCTCGGTGTCCCCAGATAATGATTACACAGCACAGACTCTTATATAGTATATAAGTGACACAGGGTATATACAGTATAAGTATCGCCCCCTGCAGTCCTGTCAGATAATCCTCGCTGTCTCCCAGATAATGATTACACAGCACAAACTCTTATATAGTATATAAGTGACACAGGGTATATACAGTATAAGTATCGCCCCCTGCAGTCCTGTCAGATAATCCTCGCTGTCCCCCAGATAATGATTACACAGCACAGACTCTTATATAGTATATAAGTGACACAGGGTATATACAGTATAAGTATCGCCCCCTGCAGTCCTGTCAGATAATCCTCGCTGTCTCCCAGATAATGATTACACAGCACAGACTCTTATATAGTATATAAGTGACACAGGGTATATACAGTATAAGTATCGCCCCCTGCAGTCCTGTCAGATAATCCTCACTGTCCCTCAGATAATGATTACACAGCACAGACTCTTATATAGTATATAAGTGACACAGGGTATATACAGTATAAGTATCGCCCCCTGCAGTCCTGTCAGATAATCCTCGCTGTCCCCTAGATAATGATTACACAGCACAGACTCTTATATAGTATATAAGTGACACAGGGTATATACAGTATAAGTATCGCCCCCTGCAGTCCTGTCAGATAATCCTCGCTGTCCTCAGATAATGATTACACAGCACAGACTCTTATATAGTATATAAGTGACACAGGGTATATACAGTATAAGTATCGCCCCCTGCAGTCCTGTCAGATAATCCTCGCTGTCCCCCAGATAACGATTACAAAGCACAAACTCTTTGGTAATTTCTTCAGTTATTTTGTTTGCAATGAAAAAACACAAAAGAGAATGAAAAAAAAAAGTCCCATCATTGATCATTTTACACAAAACTCCAGAACTGGTGCGGACAGAAGTATTGGCGCCCTCAGCCTAATACTTGGTAGAACAACCTTTAGACACAATAACTGCGCACAACCGCTTCCGCTAACCAGCAATGAGTTTCTTACAAGGCTCTGCTGGAATCTTAGACCCTTCTTCTTTGGCAAACTGCTCGCGGTTCCCCCTGAGATGTGAAGGGGGCCTTCTCCAAACCGCCACCAAGAGATCTCTCCCCCTCCCCCACAGGTGTTCTATGGGATTCAGGGCTGGACTCATTGCTGCCACTTTACAAGTCTCCAGGGCTTTCTCTCACCACCATTTTCTAGTGCTGACCTGAAGTGTGTTTTGGGTCCTTGTCCTGCTGGAAGAGCCCTGACCTCTGAGGGAGACCCCGCTTTCTCACACTGGGCCCTACATGATGCTGCACAATGTGTTGGTCGTCTTCAGACTTCATAATGCCATGCACACGGTCAAGCAGTCCAGTGCCAGAGGCAGCAAAGCCACCCCAAACCATCAGGGCCCTCCGCCATGTCTGACTGTAGGGGGCGTCTTCTTCTCTTTTTCCCTGTAATCTCTATGTTGAGGCCTTCTCCTACTTTTGTCTCCTCTGACCAGAGAACATTCTTCCAGAATGGTTTTGGCTTTCTCAGGTAAGTTTTGGCAAACTCCAGCCTGGCTTCTGTCTGTGGGTAAGAAGTGGGGTCTTCCGGGGTCTCCTACCATACAGTCCCTTCTCATTCAGACGCTGACACTGGATAGTACGGGGTGACACTGTTGTACCCTCGGACTGCAGGGCAGCTTGGACTTGTTTGGATGTTAGTTGCGGTTCTTTATCCGCCATCCGCACAATCTTGCGGTGAAATCTCTGGTCAATGTTTCTTCTCCGTCCACATCTAGGGAGGTTAGCCACAGGGCCATGGGCTTTACACTTCTGGATGACACTGCGCACGGTAGACACAGGAACATTCAGGGCTTTGGAGATGGACTTGTAGCCTTGAGATTGCTCAGGCTTCCTCACAATTTTGCTTCTCAAGTCCTCAGACAGTTCTTTGGTCTTCTTTCTTTTCTCCATGCTCAATGTGGTCACACAAGGACACAGGACAGAGGTGGAGTCAACTTTAATCCATTTCAACTGGCTGCAAGTGTGATTTAGTTATTGCCACCACCTGTTAGGTGCCTCAGGTAAGTAACAGGTGCTGGTAATTACACAAATTACAGAAGCATCACATGATTTCTCAAACAGTGCCAATACTTTTGTCCACCCTCTTTTTTATGTTTGCTGTGGACTTATATCCAGTTTGGCTTTTTGACAATTCTTTTTGTGATTTTCCATTGAAGACAAATTAAATGAAGAAAATACCAAAGAATTTGTGATTGCAATCATTATCTGGGGGACAGCGAGGATTATCTGACAGGACTGCAGGGGGGGGGGCGATACTTTTGGCCAACACTGTATACTATACTATATATAGACATACTACACACTATATATGACAGGACTCACCGCAGGTGACTTATGACTTCATCAATGTGAGAAATCTGCAGTTTGTCCTTCAGTTCCTCCAGGTCGCTGCCATCTATACAGGAGCCAGAGGAGAGGGCTCTGCCAGAAGACGAACACATGAGAGTGCACACAATGGTGAGGAGCAACGTCCCACTATGTCCTACAGCTCCAGGAACGGCCTCACATCCCTCATTCCTCATGTGTATGTTGCAGTGCCTGTGTGTATGATGTACTGTCTGTGTGTGTATGTTGCAGTGCCTGTATGTATGGTGTACTGTCTGTGTGTGTATGTTGCAGTGCCTGTGTGTATGGTGTACTGTCTGTGTGTGTATGGTGTACTGTCTGTGTGTCTATGTTGCAGTGCCTGTGTGTATGGTGTACTGTCTGTGTGTGTATGGTGTACTGTCTGTGTGTGTATGTTGCAGTGCCTGTGTGTATGGTGTACTGTCTGTGTGTGTATGGTGTACTGTCTGTGTGTGTATGTTGCAGTGCCTGTGTGTGTATGGTGTACTGTCTGTGTGTGTATGTTGCAGTGCCTGTGTGTGTATGGTGTACTGTCTGTGTGTGTATGATGTACTGTCTGTGTGTGTATGTTGCAGTGCCTGTGTGTATGGTGTACTGTCTGTGTGTGTATGGTGTACTGTCTGTGTGTGTATGGTGTACTGTCTGTGTGTGTATGTTGCAGTGCCTGTGTGTGTGTGTATGTTGCAGTGCCTGTATGTGTATGTTGCAGTGCCTGTATGTATGGTGTACTGTCTGTGTGTGTATGGTGTACTGTCTGTGTGTGTATGTTGCAGTGCCTGTGTGTGTGTGTATGTTGCAGTGCCTGTGTGTGTATGTTGCAGTGCCTGTATGTATGGTGTACTGTCTGTGTGTGTATGTTGCAGTGCCTGTATGTATGGTGTACTGTCTGTGTGTGTATGTTGCAGTGCCTGTATGTATGGTGTACTGTCTGTGTGTGTATGTTGCAGTGCCTGTATGTATGGTGTACTGTCTGTGTGTGTATGTTGCAGTGCCTGTGTGTATGGTGTACTGTCTGTGTGTGTATGGTGTACTGTCTGTGTGTGTATGTTGCAGTGCCTGTATGTATGGTGTACTGTCTGTGTGTGTATGGTGTACTGTCTGTGTGTGTATGTTGCAGTGCCTGTATGTATGGTGTACTGTCTGTGTGTGTATGTTGCAGTGCCTGTATGTATGGTGTACTGTCTGTGTGTGTATGTTGCAGTGCCTGTATGTATGGTGTACTGTCTGTGTGTGTATGTTGCAGTGCCTGTATGTATGGTGTACTGTCTGTGTGTGTATGTTGCAGTGCCTGTATGTATGGTGTACTGTCTGTGTGTGTATGTTGCAGTGCCTGTATGTATGGTGTACTGTCTGTGTGTGTATGTTGCAGTGCCTGTATGTATGGTGTACTGTCTGTGTATGTTGCAGTGCCTGTATGTATGGTGTACTGTCTGTGTGTGTATGTTGCAGTGCCTCTATGTGTATGTTGCAGTGCCTGTGTGTGTATGGTGTACTGTCTGTGTGTGTATGTTGCAGTGCCTCTATGTGTATGTTGCAGTGCCTGTGTGTGTATGGTGTACTGTCTGTGTGTGTATGTTGCAGTGCCTGTATGTATGGTGTACTGTCTGTGTGTGTATGTTGCAGTGCCTGTGTGTGTATGTTGCAGTGCCTGTATGTATGGTGTACTGTCTGTGTGTGTATGTTGCAGTGCCTGTATGTATGGTGTACTGTCTGTGTGTGTATGTTGCAATGCCTGTATGTATGGTGTACTGTCTGTGTATGTTGCAGTGCCTGTATGTATGGTGTACTGTCTGTGTGTGTATGTTGCAGTGCCTGTATGTATGGTGTACTGTCTGTGTGTGTATGTTGCAATGCCTGTATGTATGGTGTACTGTCTGTGTATGTTGCAGTGCCTGTATGTATGGTGTACTGTCTGTGTGTGTATGTTGCAGTGCCTCTATGTGTATGTTGCAGTGCCTGTGTGTGTATGGTGTACTGTCTGTGTGTGTATGTTGCAGTGCCTGTATGTGTATGTTGCAGTGCCTGTATGTATGGTGTACTGTCTGTGTGTGTATGGTGTACTGTCTGTGTGTGTATGTTGCAGTGCCTGTATGTATGGTGTACTGTCTGTGTGTGTATGGTGTACTGTCTGTGTGTATGGTGCGCAGCCCTGTGCTCCTTCATGTATTTGTGCAGTTTCCTTGTGTACTTACCTCTCCTCGTTACCTCTGCAGCCTGATGACGGGCGGCTCCATCCACTTCTCGCAGACCGCGCTCCGCTCTCCGGACGCCCCATCACATAGTTCACCACCTTGGGGTTGTACTTACACAGAGCCTGGTCCTTGTCTCTGTCACAGAAAGACAAAAGGTCACCACCGGAACCAGAGACAAAACAAACGTGTCAGGTGTGCGATATTATATGTGCAGATATCAGGGCTCATTATATATGTATCTCCTATAGGACAGGACATATTATATGTAGGTGTATCCCCTATAGGACAGGACATATTATATGTAGGTGTATCCCCTATAGGACAGGACATATTATATGTAGGTGTATCCCCTATAGGACAGGAGATAGTATATGTAGGTGTATCCCCTATAGGACAGGACATATTATATGTAGGTGTATCCCCTATAGGACAGGACATATTATATGTAGGTGTATCTCCTATAGGACAGGACATATTATATGTAGGTGTATCCCCTATAGGACAGGACATATTATATGTAGGTGTATCACCTATAGGACAGGACATATTATATGTAGACGTATCCCCTATAGGACAGGACATATTATACGTAGGTGTATCCCCTATAGGACAGGACATATTATATGTAGGTGTATCCCCTATAGGACAGGACATATTATACGTAGGTGTATCCCCTATAGGACAGGACATATTATATGTAGACGTATCCCCTATAGGACAGGACATATTATATGTAGACGTATCCCCTATAGGACAGGACATATTATATGTAGGTGTATCCCCTATAGGACAGGACATATTATATGTAGGTGTATCCCCTATAGGACAGGACATATTATATGTAGGTGTATCACCTATAGGACAGGACATATTATATGTAGACGTATCCCCTATAGGACAGGAGATAGTATATGTAGGTGTATCCCCTATAGGACAGGACATATATGTAGGTGTATCCCTATAGGACAGGACATATTATATGTAGGTGTATCCCCTATAGGACAGGACATATTATATGTAGGTGTATCCCCTATAGGACAGGACATATTATATGTAGACGTATCCCCTATAGGACAGGACATATTATATGTAGGTGTATCCCCTATAGGACAGGACATATTATATGTAGACGTATCCCCTATAGGACAGGACATATTATACGTAGGTGTATCCCCTATAGGACAGGACATATTATATGTAGGTGTATCACCTATAGGACAGGACATATTATATGTAGACGTATCCCCTATAGGACAGGACATATTATACGTAGGTGTATCCCCTATAGGACAGGACATATTATACGTAGGTGTATCCCTTTAGGAAAGGAGATATTATACGTAGGTGTATCCCCTATAGGACAGGAGATATTATATGTAGGTGTATCCCCTATAGGACAGGAGATATTATATGTAGACGTATCCCCTATAGGACAGGACATATTATATGTAGGTGTATCCCTATAGGACAGGACATATTATATGTAGGTGTATCCCCTATAGGACAGGACATATTATATGTAGGTGTATCCCCTATAGGACAGGACATATTATATGTAGGTGTATCCCCTATAGGACAGGACATATTATATGTAGGTGTATCCCCTATAGGAAAGGACATATTATATGTAGACGTATCCCCTATAGGACAGGACATATTATATGTAGGTGTATCCCCTATAGGACAGGACATATTATATGTAGGTGTATCCCCTATAGGAAAGGAGATATTATATGTAGGTGTATCCCCTATAGGACAGGAGATATTATATGTAGACGTATCACCTATAGGACAGGACATATTATACGTAGGTGTATCCCCTATAGGACAGGACATATTATATGTAGGTGTATCCCCTATAGGACAGGACATATTATATGTAGAAGTAAACATCCAGCACGCATCTCCTTAGTTTAAATAAAACTTAGCTTTTATTTATCCATATTCAAAAATTGGAAAGCATTCAATTTTAGATATAAAAAACGCTCAGTGTGGCCAGCATGGAGGGAAAGCGGGCAGCGTCCGGCTGACGCGTTTCGGAGCCTCTAGGTCAGCTCCTTACTCATAGCCAAATTTTTGACAAGGATATATTATATGTAGACGTATCACCTATAGGACAGGACATATTATATGTAGGTGTAAGAAAGCCTAGTCCGGAGGGTGCTGTCGCGAGGCGGACGCCACATCTGAATCAGCTGTGGAATCCGCCTGAAGGAAGGACAGCTCGCTTCTTTTTTTCCATGAGCAGGAACAAACCGAATAAAGAGGGCTGGCGGTCTCCATAGACCTCCATTGTGAGGGGGCGGATGGTCAGGTGGATCCGGCATCAGAATCCACCCCCTCTCGCCCCATGTGAACGAGCCCTTATAGTGCTAATATGACTTCCCAAAGTCTTCCTCCCCTCGTACGACACGTCTGGGTTTCTTTCCTTGAGACGGCGAGCTCAGTTCTTTGCAGAAGGTGAAGATTCAGAGGACTTGGTGCGCGACTCTGGGGCAGAGACAATGTGCGCCTTGTTTTGAGGATCCTCCGGGTCTGATTCCTAAGTATTTGATAAAGTCTTGTTAGTTGGGAGAAGTCTCGTCGTCTCGTCGTTGTCACACAGGGTTAATCCTCTTTCCTCCGAGTTTGTGAGACGAGCACAGGCCGATGTTTCTGCGGGAGACTCCTTAGTGAGGTTTCTTCCCTGGGCCTCGCCATCTTGCTGTCGCTTTTCCAGTCTTTATATGCAGAGTTATTTTTGGAGGTTTGCAGTGGCCGTTTGTGTATTAGGTTTCGATCTGTGCCCAGACTTTGGCGGTTTCGCTCTCCCACTAGGTTTTGGGTTGCAGTGTCACATTGTGTGTGACTGACACTGTAGCCATTGTTGACGGCGCCATCTTGGACAGCGTTTGAGGGTGTAGTTGCGGCTGTATGCCGCTCTTCTCCCACTTTCCTTGGAGGTCAGATGTCAGTTTGGTGCCTCGTAGCCGTATTCGGGCTTATGTCCTTCTATAGGTGCATCTTCTATATGACAGGCGAGATTAGTGATTTGCACGCACAGAATCAAATCCACCTGGATCACTGACCAGTAAAGAGGATAAGGAGATGAGACTGGTCCGGGCGCCGCTGATCAATTACACATAAGACACTACAGATCATCTCACTGCTCTAATGTTATTATCTGCCGCCTCCTCGGCAGCCATTGTCCACTATAGAATAATGTGGAATAAATAAGCCGAGACGCACGAAACACTGGTGGAGCGGAAGCAGATGAAACAGTATACAGACAAAGAAAACTTGTATCCATTCCCATATCAGGAGTCATCCATCAGGGTCTACACCAGAGGGAAAGCATCACATGGCCACGCGTTCCGGAGCCTCAGACTTGCTCCTTCCTCCGGACATACTACACAGAGTCTACCATCTTCCTTAATTCATTCCTCCCCCCCCTCCCCTTGTAGAATCATTTATACTGACCCCTCTATTCTAGAACATACACCAATCTCTTACTGCTTTACCTTCCAGTCTGTACTTGATCAGTTCATGTCTACATGGAGAGAGACGGATCCTAGGAGAACATTCACGGTGACATATTATATAATCCTAGTCCTATAGACAGATCTTACGTATTATAGAGAGGAAAATCATCAGAAATCCCAATATGAAGTCATCGTCACATCAGCAAAGAAAGTGACTTTATTCCTCTACACTGTGTGATGAAGAGTCCGCACAGCCGGCTGACAGTGACTTACAAGTTGGTGGCGCCCTCTACGGGTAATGCTGGATACAATATGGTGTCGCCCCCCTTAGCCTTGATGACGGCTTCCACTCTTGCAGGCAGACGTTCCATCAGGTGCTGGAAGGTTTCTTGGGGAATGGCGGCCCATTCTTCACGGAGTGCTGCACTGAGGAGAGGGATCCATGTAGGTCGCTGAGGCCCGGCACCAAGTCGGGGTTACAAAACATCCCAAAGGTGTTCTATAGGATTCAGGACTGTGTGTGGGCCCGTCCATTCCAGAGATGTTATTGTGGTGTAACCCCTCCGCCACAGGCCGCGCAGTATGAACAGGCGCTCCATCGTGGTGTAGGACGCAATCGCCATCCATGTCGGCCTGTGCTGTGATAGTGCCACGCAAAACAACAAGGGGTGCAAGCCCCCTCCATCAGAAACACCACCACACCAGAACACCACTGCCGTATGTTTTTGGGGGTGTCTGGATACATATTCTTTGTGTAACTTATAAGATTAGACCTCTCCTACCGGGTATTACAATAGAGCGCCCCTTTAAGTCATAGTAATAGTCATGTGGGGGGAGGGGAGACCGCCCCCTGTCATGTGACTATAGGTCACATATATATACTATAGGTCCCGTCATCATCCCCCGTCATCATTCCCCGTCATCATCCCCCGTCATCATTCCCCGTCACCATTCCCCGTCACCATTCTCCGTCACCATTCCCCGTCATCATTCTCATCATCATCCCCCGTCATCATCCCCCGTCATCATTCCCCCGTCATCATTCTCGTCATCATTCCCCGTCATCATCCCCCGTCATCATTCTCGTCATCATTCCCCGTCATCATCCCCCGTCATCATCCCCCGTCATCATCCCCCGTCATCATTCTCGTCATCATCCCCTGTCATCATTCTCGTCATCATCCCCTGTCATCATCCCCCGTCATCATTCTCTGTCACCATTCCCCGTCATCATCCCCTGTCATCATCCCCCGTCATCATTCTCGTCATCATCCCCTGTCATCATCCCCCGTCACCATTCTCTGTCACCATTCCCCGTCATCATCCCCTGTCATCATTCTCGTCATCATCCCCCGTCATCATTCCCCGTCATCATCCCCTGTCATCATCCCCCGTCATCATCCCCTGTCATCATCCCCCGTCATCATCCCCCGTCATCATTCCCCGTCATCATCCCCCGTCATCATCCCCCGTCACCATTCCCCGTCATCAGACACGTCCCTAAAAACTCCTTTCCTTGTATGTAGTTCTCTCCATACATCCTACATAATATTATCTGTAAGGATCCCGGGATATTCCGAGTGATGATAGACTTCTATTCTCATATATGTGCGCTAAATCTGAACGCCCCTCCAAAGTCCTCGGAAACCTTGCGTTAATTGTACAATCCAAGATAAGATAAGATAAGATAAAATAATCCTGTACTAGTCCCACAGTGGGGAAGGCTTCGCTCTTCGGAATTCTCTTCCTTCCGTTTTGGTACCTGCTCGGTGGCATAAAAGGTTCAGGCTTTTGTATCCCCGTTATGTTATGATGCGACACATTGGCGCCATTTTCTGTAGTCTTTGTACCGCCCGATCTATGAGCAGATATTCGGAGTCTTTACGCTGTGTATAGAGTAACCAGCGTACAATAATCTGCGACTCGTGCGCTCCACCACATACACAATGTGCGCGCTAGTGCAATATATTCATTTCATATAAGTTTTTTGAGTCTGTATCTGACAAAGTTGTCGTTTTTTACATATTGGCGCACGTTGCAGCGTTTTGCTCCGCAGCCGTAACATCATACAAACTAGGGGATAATCAGTCCCCAATTGTACCGCCTCTTCTGGCCGCCATTCGGGAGTATTCTTGTAGTGACAGAACCCGCCTCAGTATTGGGAGATTCCGATAAGATCTCTCTGATTTGTAGACGGATTACCGTAGGACGCGGCGAATACGACTGATTCATGAAACTCATTTCTATCTCCGTTAGTGACTCCACTACATCATCCGCTCACACCGCCATCTTGGATAGCTGCTAGTGTCTAATCTCTAAAGTTTCTTTCTTTTGTGTCTCGTATATTACAAGGGAGGAACAAGTTCTCCGTGTTGGCGTCATCTCTGCGACAGGGATGGATTTTCGTGTCTGTTCTGGGTGATGGCTATTCGCAAATATAACTCTCTTACCCGCTGCACTTTTTCTACATCTACTGGTTTGAATTGCACCAGACTCTACCCTTCCCTCCAAAAACGCCATCCGATTGGCGTGGTGGGAGGAGCCCCATAATACTGGAATTAAGATAAGACACAGACCGCACCGATCCTCACCAGGTGATAAGAAGAACATCATCTCCGTCTCTTCTAGATCAGAAAAGATTTTCACTAAATGCGTTCCTTACAGAAAGAATCTTCCCCTCCCCCCACCACGTGAGACGGCGGGAAGGGCGTCCCCATAGCGGTCGCCTTTACCTGCAAATACTAAAAATGACGAGTCAATAAGTAATATGTGACTTCCAAAACATTCACTCAAAACATCCGAAAAGTGCCTGTATCTTGCCAGATGTAATGACCGTGCTTGCGCTGCCACTGCATGTGGTATACGCGAATACGACGCCTGTCTGTCACATGACAGAAACGAGAAATCATCTCGCCATTCTCTACCACATTCAATAACATCTTCATATACCCGGGGATTCGGCAACCAGTGGCAGTAAAAGCCGATCGATCCAAGACCGCAGACTTACATACACCTGCCACGATTGGACGGAGAGGAATGGGAGGGATTTACTTCTGTGTCTTAGGAGGATGGAAAATGGCCGTGAGTGGAAACGCCGCCATTAAAGGTTTCGCCTGTGGCGATGGAAATACGCCCAAGTCTACCCCCTTTTGTTAAGGGTTTGCAGGGAAGCTTCAGTGGGATTTTTCTCTAATTTCCTAGAGGTGGTTTCATCACATGATCTCTCCGGGCAGCGCTCGCTATAATCCCAATCATTCAGAAGTTTCATCCCCAGCAGTTTTCCATATGATACTTTTTCTTTCCTTACATTCATTAATGCCGCGGGTTCGTTTCTCGATAGCTTACTTGTGGATTTGATTACGTTCTCCTTTAGGGTCCTGAGCTCTGATTCCACAGCCTGAGACCCCAAGAGATGAAATGACGGGGATATATCCAATAACATCTCTGGAATGGACGGGCCCACACACAGTCCTGAATCCTATAGAACACCTTTGGGATGTTTTGTAACCCCGACTTGGTGCCAGGCCTCAGCGACCTACATGGATCCCTCTCCTCAGTGCAGCACTCCGTGAAGAATGGGCGGCCATTCCCCAAGAAACCTTCCAGCACCTGATGGAACGTCTGCCTGCAAGAGTGGAAGCCGTCATCAAGGCTAAGGGGGGGCGACACCATATTGTATCCAGCATTACCCGTAGAGGGCGCCATCAACCTGTAAGTCACTGTCAGCCGGCTGTGCGGACTCTTCATCACACAGTGTAGAGGAATAAAGTCACTTTCTTTGCTGATGTGATGATGACTTCATATTGGGATTTCTGATGATTTTCCTCTCTATAATACGTAAGATCTGTCTATAGGACTAGGATTATATAATATGTCACCGTGAATGTTCTCCTAGGATCCATCTCTCTCCATGTAGACATGAACTGATCAAGTACAGACGGGAAGGTAAAGCAGTAAGAGATTGGTGTATGTTCTGTAATAGAGGGGTCAGTATAAATGATTCTACAAGGGGAGGGGGGGAGGAATGAATTAAGGAAGATGGTAGACTCTGTGTAGTATGTCCGGAGGAAGGAGCAAGTCTGAGGCTCCGGAACGCGTGGCCATGTGATGCTTTCCCTCTGGTGTAGACCCTGATGGATGACTCCTGATATGGGAATCCAAGAAAAGTGACATTTTATTTCTCACCACTCGACTGATGCTGGATACAAGTTTTCTTCATCTGTATATTGTCCACTATACTGTGTGCAAGGCGGAGGACGGCTGTAACCCAGGTGCAAGGCGGAGGACGGCTGTAACCCAGGTGCAAGGCGGAGGACGGCTGTAACCCGTGTGCAAGGCGGAGGACGGCTGTAACCCGTGTGCAAGGCGGAGGACGGCTGTAACCCGTGTGCAAGGCGGAGGACGGCTGTAACCCGTGTGCAAGGCGGAGGACGGCTGTAACCCAGGTGCAAGGCGGAGGACGGCTGTAACCCAGGTGCAAGGCGGAGGACGGCTGTAACCCAGGTGCAAGGCGGAGGACGGCTGTAACCCAGGTGCAAGGCGGAGGACGGCTGTAACCCAGGTGCAAGGAGCAGGACGGCTGTAACCCAGGTGCAAGGCAGAGGACGGCTGTAACCCAGGTGCAAGGCGGAGGACGGCTGTAACCCAGGTGCAAGGCGGAGGACGGCTGTAACCCAGGTGCAAGGCGGAGGACGGCTGTAACCCGTGTGCAAGGCGGAGGACGGCTGTAACCCAGGTGCAAGGCGGAGGACGGCTGTAACCCAGGTGCAAGGCGGAGGACGGCTGTAACCCAGGTGCAAGGCGGAGGACGGCTGTAACCCGTGTGCAAGGTGCAGGACGGCTGTAACCCAGGTGCAAGGCGGAGGACGGCTGTAACCCAGGTGCAAGGCGGAGGACGGCTGTAACCCAGGTGCAAGGCGGAGGACGGCTGTAACCCAGGTGCAAGGCGGAGGACGGCTGTAACCCACGTGCAGGGTGGAGGACGGCTGTAACCCAGGTGCAAGGTGGAGGACGGCTGTAACCCGGGTACAAGGCGGCGGACGGCTGTAACCCGGGTACAAGGTGGAGGACGGCTGTAACCCGGGTACAAGGTGGAGGACGGCTGTAACCCAGGTGCAAGGCGGAGGACGGCTGTAACCCGGGTACAAGGTGGAGGCCGGCTGTAATGTGCAGGATTTCTATAATGCATAAACATGTGATGTGCCTGTAAGGTGAAGAATAAAGAGGGCACAGGAACTCCACTCTCTATTCTTCAGTGAGATCACAACTGTCTGGGGGGGGGTCCTCTACATTTCTGGGAGGGGGAATACATCTCTTGGGGGAGGGGGGGTCCTCTACATTTCTGGAATGATACAGATACAAGATACAGAAACCTTTGTTGGCACAACTGAATATACATTTGGCATTGCCAATGCAAAGAGTGGTTGGGGTGTGGGAGGGGGGTGGGTGGTTTGGAGGTACAGTAGTCTTTGGGGTCTCTTTGTTCTTGTTTGGGACATGTGGGTACGGGCGGGTGATAATGGGGTGTCACATCGGCAGGGGGGCTCACTGGAGTCCTATTGTTTGTGCTGCTGGGTTTATTGCTTTACAGCCGCAGATTGGCCTTGTGGCCATGACATGGAGGCCACAGCTGTGAACCCCCTGACCTGCGGGTAGAGCAGTCATTTTGGTAAGGCGGGCGGTGACAATGGGATACACCATAAAAGTGTGTGGAGGAATGACGCCATCAGACAGCTGTAAAGTCAGGCACAAAGGGGTGGGCGATAACCCCCTGCAGTGTCCCTGTCTGGATGGGGGGGCACTGTCTGTAGGGGTGACGTGCAGTGTCCTGGTCTGGATGGGGGGCACTGTCTGTAGGGGTGACGTGCAGTGTCCCTGTCTGGATGGGGGGGGGGCACTGTCTGTAGGGGTGACGTGCAGTGGGGGGGCACTGTGTGTAGGGGTGACGTGCAGTGTCCCGGTCTGGATTGGGGGGCGCTGTCTGTAGGGGTGACGTGCAGTGGGGGGGCGCTGTGTGTAGGGGTGACGTGCAGTGTCCCGGTCTGGATGGGGGGGCACTGTCTGTAGGGGTGACGTGCAGTGTCCCGGTCTGGATGGGGGGGGCACTGTCTGTAGGGGTGACGTGCAGTGTCCCTGTCTGGATGGGGGGCGCTGTCTGTAGGGGTGACGTGCAGTGTCCCGGTCTGGATGGGGGGGGGGGCTGTCTGTAGTGGAGACGTGCAGTGTCCCGGTCTGGATGGGGAAGGGCTGTCTGTAGTGGAGACGTGCAGGGTCCCGGTCTGGATGGGGGGGCGCTGTCTGTAGTGGAGACGTGCAGGGTCCCTGTCTGGATGGGGGGGGGCTGTCTGTAGGGGTGACGTGCAGTGTCCCGGTCTGGATTGGGGGGCGCTGTCTGTAGGGGTGACGTGCAGTGTCCCGGTCTGGATGGGGGGGCACTGTGTGTAGGGGTGACGTGCAGTGTCCCGGTCTGGATTGGGGGGCGCTGTCTGTAGGGGTGACGTGCAGTGGGGGGGCGCTGTGTGTAGGGGTGACGTGCAGTGTCCCGGTCTGGATTGGGGGGCGCTGTCTGTAGGGGTGACGTGCAGTGGGGGGGCGCTGTCTGTAGGGGTGACGTGCAGTGTCCCGGTCTGGATGGGGGGCGCTGTCTGTAGGGGTGACGTGCAGTGTCCCTGTCTGGATGGGGGGCGCTGTCTGTAGGGGTGACGTGCAGTGTCCCGGTCTGGATGGGGGGGGCGCTGTCTGTAGGGGTGACGTGCAGTGTCCCGGTCTGGATGGGGGGCGCTGTCTGTAGGGGTGACGTGCAGTGTCCCGGTCTGGATGGGGGGGCGCTGTCTGTAGGGGTGACGTGCAGTGTCCCGGTCTGGATGGGGGGGCGCTGTCTGTAGGGGTGACGTGCAGTGTCCCGGTCTGGATGGGGGGGCGCTGTCTGTAGGGGTGACGTGCAGTGTCCCGGTCTGGATGGGGGGGCGCTGTCTGTAGGGGTGACGTGCAGTGTCCCGGTCTGGATGGGGGGGCGCTGTCTGTAGGGGTGACGTACAGTGTCCCGGTCTGGATGGGGGGGGCACTGTCTGTAGGGGTGACGTGCAGGGTCCCTGTCTGGATGGGGGGGGCGCTGTCTGTAGGGGTGACGTGAAGTGGGGGGGCGCTGTGTGTAGGGGTGACGTGCAGTGGGGGGGCGCTGTCTGTAGGGGTGACGTGAAGTGGGGGGGCGCTGTCTGTAGGGGTGACGTGAAGTGGGGGGGCGCTGTGTGTAGGGGTGACGTGAAGTGGGGGGGCGCTGTGTGTAGGGGTGACGTGCAGTGGGGGGGCGCTGTCTCTAGGGGTGACGTGCAGGGTCCCTGTCTGGATGGGGGGGGCGCTGTCTGTAGGGGTGACGTGCAGTGTCCCTGTCTGGATGGGGGGCGCTGTCTGTAGGGGTGACGTGCAGTGTCCCGGTCTGGATGGGGGGGCAGTGTCTGTAGGGGTGACGTGCAGTGTCCCGGTCTGGATGGGGGGGCACTGTCTGTAGGGGTGACGTGCAGTGTCCCTGTCTGGATGGGGGGGCGCTGTCTGTAGGGGTGACGTGCAGTGTCCCTGTCTGGATGGGGGGCTGTCTGTAGGGGTGACGTGCAGTGTCCCTGTCTGGATGGGGGGCTGTCTGTAGGGGTGACGTGCAGTGTCCCTGTCTGGATGGGGGGCGCTGTCTGTAGGGGTGACGTGCAGGGTCCCTGTCTGGATGGGGGGGGGCTGTCTGTAGGGGTGACGTGCAGTGGGGGGGCACTGTGTGTAGGGGTGACGTGCAGTGTCCCGGTCTGGATTGGGGGGCGCTGTCTGTAGGGGTGACGTGCAGTGGGGGGGCGCTGTGTGTAGGGGTGACGTGCAGTGTCCCGGTCTGGATGGGGGGGGCACTGTCTGTAGGGGTGACGTGCAGTGTCCCTGTCTGGATGGGGGGGGCGCTGTCTGTAGGGGTGACGTGCAGTGTCCCGGTCTGGATGGGGGGCACTGTCTGTAGGGGTGACGTGCAGTGTCCCGGTCTGGATGGGGGGCAGTGTCTGTAGGGGTAACGTGCAGTGTCCCGGTCTGGATGGGGGGCGCTGTCTGTAGGGGTGACGTGCAGTGTCCCGGTCTGGATGGGGGGCGCTGTCTGTAGGGGTGACGTGCAGTGTCCCTGTCTGGATGGGGGGCGCTGTCTGTAGGGGTGACGTGCAGTGTCCCTGTCTGGATGGGGGGCGCTGTCTGTAGGGGTGACGTGCAGTGTCCCGGTCTGGATGGGGGGGCGCTGTCTGTAGGGGTGACGTGCAGTGTCCTGGTCTGGATGGGGGGCAATGTCTGTAGGGGTGACGTGCAGTGTCCCTGTCTGGATGGGGGGGGGCACTGTCTGTAGGGGTGACGTGCAGTGTCCCGGTCTGGATGGGGGGGCGCTGTCTGCAGTGGAGACGTGCAGGGTCCCTGTCTGGATGGGGGGGGGCTGTCTGTAGGGGTGACGTGCAGTGGGGGGGCGCTGTGTGTAGGGGTGACGTGCAGTGTCCCGGTCTGGATGGGGGGCAGTGTCTGTAGGGGTGACGTGCAGTGTCCCTGTCTGGATGGGGGGGCACTGTCTGTAGGGGTGACGTGCAGTGTCCCGGTCTGGATGGGGGGCACTGTCTGTAGGGGTGACGTGCAGTGTCCCTGTCTGGATGGGGGGGCAGTGTCTGTAGGGGTGACGTGCAGTGTCCCGGTCTGGATGGGGGGCACTGTCTGTAGGGGTGACGTGCAGTGTCCCTGTCTGGATGGGGGGCGCTGTCTGTAGGGGTGACGTGCAGTGTCCCTGTCTGGATGGGGGGGCGCTGTCTGTAGGGGTGACGTGCAGTGTCCCGGTCTGGATGGGGGGGCGCTGTCTGTAGGGGTGACGTGCAGTGTCCCTGTCTGGATGGGGGGGCACTGTCTGTAGGGGTGACGTGCAGTGTCCCTGTCTGGATGGGGGGGGCACTGTCTGTAGGGGTGACGTGCAGTGTCTCGGTCTGGATGGGGGGGCGCTGTCCGTAGGGGTGACGTGCAGTGTCCCGGTCTGGATGGGGGGGGGCTGTCTGTAGTGGAGACGTGCAGTGTCCCGGTCTGGATGGGGGGGGGCTGTCTGTAGTGGAGACGTGCAGTGTCCCGGTCTGGATGGGGGGGCGCTGTCTGCAGTGGAGACGTGCAGGGTCCCTGTCTGGATGGGGGGGGGCTGTCTGTAGGGGTGACGTGCAGTGGGGGGGCACTGTGTGTAGGGGTGACGTGCAGTGTCCCGGTCTGGATTGGGGGGCGCTGTCTGTAGGGGTGACGTGCAGTGGGGGGGCGCTGTGTGTAGGGGTGACGTGCAGTGTCCCGGTCTGGATTGGGGGGCGCTGTCTGTAGGGGTGACGTGCAGTGTCCCTGTCTGGATGGGGGGGCGCTGTCTGTAGGGGTGACGTGCAGTGTCCCTGTCTGGATGGGGGGCGCTGTCTGTAGGGGTGACGTGCAGTGTCCCTGTCTGGATGGGGGGCGCTGTCTGTAGGGGTGACGTGCAGTGTCCCGGTCTGGATGGGGGGGGCGCTGTCTGTAGGGGTGACGTGCAGTGTCCCTGTCTGGATGGGGGGCACTGTCTGTAGGGGTGACGTGCAGTGTCCCGGTCTGGATGGGGGGGCGCTGTCTGTAGGGGTGACGTGCAGTGTCCCGGTCTGGATGGGGGGGCACTGTCTGTAGGGGTGACGTGCAGTGTCCCTGTCTGGATGGGGGGGCGCTGTCTGTAGGGGTGACGTGCAGTGTCCCGGTCTGGATGGGGGGCTGTCTGTAGGGGTGACGTGCAGTGTCCCGGTCTGGATGGGGGGGCGCTGTCTGTAGGGGTGACGTGCAGTGTCCTGGTCTGGATGGGGGGCACTGTCTGTAGGGGTGACGTGCAGTGTCCCTGTCTGGATGGGGGGGGGCACTGTCTGTAGGGGTGACGTGCAGTGTCCCGGTCTGGATGGGGGGCGCTGTCTGTAGTGGAGACGTGCAGGGTCCCTGTCTGGATGGGGGGGGGCTGTCTGTAGGGGTGACGTGCAGTGGGGGGGCACTGTGTGTAGGGGTGACGTGCAGTGTCCCGGTCTGGATTGGGGGGCGCTGTCTGTAGGGGTGACGTGCAGTGGGGGGGCGCTGTGTGTAGGGGTGACGTGCAGTGTCCCGGTCTGGATGGGGGGGGCACTGTCTGTAGGGGTGACGTGCAGTGTCCCTGTCTGGATGGGGGGGGCACTGTCTGTAGGGGTGACGTGCAGTGTCCCTGTCTGGATGGGGGGGGCACTGTCTGTAGGGGTGACGTGCAGTGTCCCGGTCTGGATGGGGGGCGCTGTCTGTAGGGGTGACGTGCAGTGTCTCGGTCTGGATGGGGGGGCGCTGTCCGTAGGGGTGACGTGCAGTGTCCCGGTCTGGATGGGGGGGGGCTGTCTGTAGTGGAGACGTGCAGTGTCCCGGTCTGGATGGGGGGGGGCTGTCTGTAGTGGAGACGTGCAGAGTCCCGGTCTGGATGGGGGGGCGCTGTCTGTAGTGGAGACGTGCAGGGTCCCTGTCTGGATGGGGGGGGGCTGTCTGTAGGGGTGACGTGCAGTGGGGGGGCACTGTGTGTAGGGGTGACGTGCAGTGTCCCGGTCTGGATTGGGGGGCGCTGTCTGTAGGGGTGACGTGCAGTGGGGGGGCGCTGTGTGTAGGGGTGACGTGCAGTGTCCCGGTCTGGATTGGGGGGCGCTGTCTGTAGGGGTGACGTGCAGTGTCCCGGTCTGGATGGGGGGCGCTGTGTGTAGGGGTGACGTGCAGTGTCCCGGTCTGGATGGGGGGGGCACTGTCTGTAGGGGTGACGTGCAGTGTCCCTGTCTGGATGGGGGGCGCTGTCTGTAGGGGTGACGTGCAGTGTCCCGGTCTGGATGGGGGGGCGCTGTGTGTAGGGGTGACGTGCAGTGTCTCGGTCTGGATGGGGGGGCGCTGTCCGTAGGGGTGACGTGCAGTGTCCCGGTCTGGATGGGGGGGGGCTGTCTGTAGTGGAGACGTGCAGTGTCCCGGTCTGGATGGGGGGGCGCTGTCTGCAGTGGAGACGTGCAGGGTCCCTGTCTGGATGGGGGGGGGCTGTCTGTAGGGGTGACGTGCAGTGGGGGGGCACTGTGTGTAGGGGTGACGTGCAGTGTCCCGGTCTGGATTGGGGGGCGCTGTCTGTAGGGGTGACGTGCAGTGGGGGGGCGCTGTGTGTAGGGGTGACGTGCAGTGTCCCGGTCTGGATTGGGGGGCGCTGTCTGTAGGGGTGACGTGCAGTGTCCCTGTCTGGATGGGGGGGCGCTGTCTGTAGGGGTGACGTGCAGTGTCCCTGTCTGGATGGGGGGCGCTGTCTGTAGGGGTGACGTGCAGTGTCCCTGTCTGGATGGGGGGCGCTGTCTGTAGGGGTGACGTGCAGTGTCCCGGTCTGGATGGGGGGGCGCTGTCTGTAGGGGTGACGTGCAGTGTCCCGGTCTGGATGGGGGGGCGCTGTCTGTAGGGGTGACGTGCAGTGTCCCGGTCTGGATGGGGGGGCACTGTCTGTAGGGGTGACGTGCAGTGTCCCTGTCTGGATGGGGGGGCGCTGTCTGTAGGGGTGACGTGCAGTGTCCCGGTCTGGATGGGGGGGCGCTGTCTGTAGGGGTGACGTGCAGTGTCCTGGTCTGGATGGGGGGCACTGTCTGTAGGGGTGACGTGCAGTGTCCCTGTCTGGATGGGGGGGGGCACTGTCTGTAGGGGTGACGTGCAGTGTCCCGGTCTGGATGGGGGGGGCACTGTCTGTAGGGGTGACGTGCAGTGTCCCTGTCTGGATGGGGGGCGCTGTCTGTAGGGGTGACGTGCAGTGTCTCGGTCTGGATGGGGGGGCGCTGTCCGTAGGGGTGACGTGCAGTGTCCCGGTCTGGATGGGGGGGGGCTGTCTGTAGTGGAGACGTGCAGTGTCCCGGTCTGGATGGGGGGGGGCTGTCTGTAGTGGAGACGTGCAGGGTCCCGGTCTGGATGGGGGGGCGCTGTCTGTAGTGGAGACGTGCAGGGTCCCTGTCTGGATGGGGGGGGGCTGTCTGTAGGGGTGACGTGCAGTGGGGGGGCACTGTGTGTAGGGGTGACGTGCAGTGTCCCGGTCTGGATTGGGGGGCGCTGTCTGTAGGGGTGACGTGCAGTGGGGGGGCGCTGTGTGTAGGGGTGACGTGCAGTGTCCCGGTCTGGATTGGGGGGCGCTGTCTGTAGGGGTGACGTGCAGTGTCCCGGTCTGGATGGGGGGGGCACTGTCTGTAGGGGTGACGTGCAGTGTCCCTGTCTGGATGGGGGGCGCTGTCTGTAGGGGTGACGTGCAGTGTCCCGGTCTGGATGGGGGGGCGCTGTGTGTAGGGGTGACGTGCAGTGTCTCGGTCTGGATGGGGGGGGCGCTGTCCGTAGGGGTGACGTGCAGTGTCCCGGTCTGGATGGGGGGGGGCTGTCTGTAGTGGAGACGTGCAGTGTCCCGGTCTGGATGGGGGGGCGCTGTCTGCAGTGGAGACGTGCAGGGTCCCTGTCTGGATGGGGGGGGGCTGTCTGTAGGGGTGACGTGCAGTGGGGGGGCACTGTGTGTAGGGGTGACGTGCAGTGTCCCGGTCTGGATTGGGGGGCGCTGTCTGTAGGGGTGACGTGCAGTGGGGGGGCGCTGTGTGTAGGGGTGACGTGCAGTGTCCCGGTCTGGATTGGGGGGCGCTGTCTGTAGGGGTGACGTGCAGTGTCCCTGTCTGGATGGGGGGGCGCTGTCTGTAGGGGTGACGTGCAGTGTCCCTGTCTGGATGGGGGGCGCTGTCTGTAGGGGTGACGTGCAGTGTCCCTGTCTGGATGGGGGGCGCTGTCTGTAGGGGTGACGTGCAGTGTCCAGGTCTGGATGGGGGGGCACTGTCTGTAGGGGTGACGTGCAGTGTCCCTGTCTGGATGGGGGGGCGCTGTCTGTAGGGGTGACGTGCAGTGTCCCGGTCTGGATGGGGGGCTGTCTGTAGGGGTGACGTGCAGTGTCCCGGTCTGGATGGGGGGGCGCTGTCTGTAGGGGTGACGTGCAGTGTCCTGGTCTGGATGGGGGGCACTGTCTGTAGGGGTGACGTGCAGTGTCCCTGTCTGGATGGGGGGGGGCACTGTCTGTAGGGGTGACGTGCAGTGTCCCGGTCTGGATGGGGGGCGCTGTCTGTAGTGGAGACGTGCAGGGTCCCTGTCTGGATGGGGGGGGGCTGTCTGTAGGGGTGACGTGCAGTGGGGGGGCACTGTGTGTAGGGGTGACGTGCAGTGTCCCGGTCTGGATTGGGGGGCGCTGTCTGTAGGGGTGACGTGCAGTGGGGGGACGCTGTGTGTAGGGGTGACGTGCAGTGTCCCGGTCTGGTTGGGGGGGGCACTGTCTGTAGGGGTGACGTGCAGTGTCCCTGTCTGGATGGGGGGGCGCTGTCCGTAGGGGTGACGTGCAGTGTCCCTGTCTGGATGGGGGGCGCTGTCTGTAGGGGTGACGTGCAGTGTCCCTGTCTGGATGGGGGGGCGCTGTCCGTAGGGGTGACGTGCAGTGTCCCTGTCTGGATGGGGGGCGCTGTCTGTAGGGGTGACGTGCAGTGTCCCGGTCTGGATGGGGGGGGGGCGCTGTCTGTAGGGGTGACGTGCAGTGTCCCGGTCTGGATGGGGGGCGCTGTCTGTAGGGGTGACGTGCAGTGTCCCGGTCTGGATGGGGGGGCGCTGTCTGTAGGGGTGACGTGCAGTGTCCCGGTCTGGATGGGGGGGCGCTGTCTGTAGGGGTGACGTGCAGTGTCCCCGTCTGGATGGGGGGCGCTGTCTGTAGGGGTGACGTGCAGTGTCCCGGTCTGGATGGGGGGGGCACTGTCTGTAGGGGTGACGTGCAGTGTCCCTGTCTGGATGGGGGGGCACTGTCTGTAGGGGTGACGTGCAGGGTCCCTGTCTGGATGGGGGGGGCGCTGTCTGTAGGGGTGACGTGCAGGGTCCCTGTCTGGATGGGGGGGGCGCTGTCTGTAGGGGTGACGTGCAGTGTCCCTGTCTGGATGGGGGGGCACTGTCTGTAGGGGTGACGTGCAGTGTCCCTGTCTGGATGGGGGGCGCTGTCTGTAGGGGTGACGTGCAGTGTCCCGGTCTGGATGGGGGGGCGCTGTGTGTAGGGGTGACGTGCAGTGTCTCGGTCTGGATGGGGGGGCGCTGTCCGTAGGGGTGACGTGCAGTGTCCCGGTCTGGATGGGGGGGGGCTGTCTGTAGTGGAGACGTGCAGTGTCCCGGTCTGGATGGGGGGGGGCTGTCTGTAGTGGAGACGTGCAGTGTCCCGGTCTGGATGGGGGGGCGCTGTCTGCAGTGGAGACGTGCAGGGTCCCTGTCTGGATGGGGGGGGGCTGTCTGTAGGGGTGACGTGCAGTGGGGGGGCACTGTGTGTAGGGGTGACGTGCAGTGTCCCGGTCTAGATTGGGGGGCGCTGTCTGTAGGGGTGACGTGCAGTGGGGGGGCGCTGTGTGTAGGGGTGACGTGCAGTGTCCCGGTCTGGATTGGGGGGCGCTGTCTGTAGGGGTGACGTGCAGTGTCCCTGTCTGGATGGGGGGGCGCTGTCTGTAGGGGTGACGTGCAGTGTCCCTGTCTGGATGGGGGGCGCTGTCTGTAGGGGTGACGTGCAGTGTCCCTGTCTGGATGGGGGGCGCTGTCTGTAGGGGTGACGTGCAGTGTCCCGGTCTGGATGGGGGGGCGCTGTCTGTAGGGGTGACGTGCAGTGTCCCGGTCTGGATGGGGGGGCACTGTCTGTAGGGGTGACGTGCAGTGTCCCTGTCTGGATGGGGGGGCGCTGTCTGTAGGGGTGACGTGCAGTGTCCCGGTCTGGATGGGGGGCTGTCTGTAGGGGTGACGTGCAGTGTCCCGGTCTGGATGGGGGGGCGCTGTCTGTAGGGGTGACGTGCAGTGTCCTGGTCTGGATGGGGGGCACTGTCTGTAGGGGTGACGTGCAGTGTCCCTGTCTGGATGGGGGGGGGCACTGTCTGTAGGGGTGACGTGCAGTGTCCCGGTCTGGATGGGGGGCGCTGTCTGTAGTGGAGACGTGCAGGGTCCCTGTCTGGATGGGGGGGGGCTGTCTGTAGAGGTGACGTGCAGTGGGGGGGCACTGTGTGTAGGGGTGACGTGCAGTGTCCCGGTCTGGATTGGGGGGCGCTGTCTGTAGGGGTGACGTGCAGTGGGGGGGCGCTGTGTGTAGGGGTGACGTGCAGTGTCCCGGTCTGGATGGGGGGGGCACTGTCTGTAGGGGTGACGTGCAGTGTCCCTGTCTGGATGGGGGGGGGCACTGTCTGTAGGGGTGACGTGCAGTGTCCCGGTCTGGATGGGGGGCGCTGTCTGTAGGGGTGACGTGCAGTGTCCCGGTCTGGATGGGGGGCGCTGTCTGTAGGGGTGACGTGCAGTGTCTCGGTCTGGATGGGGGGGCGCTGTCCGTAGGGGTGACGTGCAGTGTCCCTGTCTGGATGGGGGGGCGCTGTCTGTAGGGGTGACGTGCAGTGTCCCTGTCTGGATGGGGGGGCGCTGTCCGTAGGGGTGACGTGCAGTGTCCCTGTCTGGATGGGGGGCGCTGTCTGTAGGGGTGACGTGCAGTGTCCCGGTCTGGATGGGGGGGGGCGCTGTGTGTAGGGGTGACGTGCAGTGTCCCGGTCTGGATGGGGGGGCGCTGTCTGTAGGGGTGACGTGCAGTGTCCCGGTCTGGATGGGGGGCGCTGTCTGTAGGGGTGACGTGCAGTGTCCCGGTCTGGATGGGGGGGGCACTGTCTGTAGGGGTGACGTGCAGTGTCCCTGTCTGGATGGGGGGGCACTGTCTGTAGGGGTGACGTGCAGTGTCCCTGTCTGGATGGGGGGGCACTGTCTGTAGGGGTGACGTGCAGGGTCCCTGTCTGGATGGGGGGGGCGCTGTCTGTAGGGGTGACGTGCAGTGTCCCGGTCTGGATGGGGGGGCGCTGTCTGTAGGGGTGACGTGCAGTGTCCCTGTCTGGATGGGGGGGCACTGTCTGTAGGGGTGACGTGCAGTGTCCCTGTCTGGATGGGGGGGCACTGTCTGTAGGGGTGACGTGCAGTGTCCCGGTCTGGATGGGGGGGGGCACTGTCTGTAGGGGTGACGTGCAGTGGGGGGGCGCTGTGTGTAGGGGTGACGTGCAGTGGGGGGGCGCTGTCTGTAGGGGTGACGTGCAGGGTCCCTGTCTGGATAGGGGGGGCGCTGTCTGTAGGGGTGACGTGCAGTGTCCCTGTCTGGATGGGGGGCACTGTCTGTAGGGGTGACGTGCAGTGGGGGGGCGCTGTGTGTAGGGGTGACGTGCAGTGGGGGGGCGCTGTGTGTAGGGGTGACGTGCAGTGGGGGGCGCTGTGTGTAGGGGTGACGTGCAGTGGGGGGCGCTGTGTGTAGGGGTGACGTGCAGTGGGGGGGCGCTGTGTGTAGGGGTGACGTGCAGTGGGGGGGCGCTGTCTGTAGGGGTGACGTGCAGTGGGGGGCGCTGTCTGTAGGGGTGACGTGCAGTGGGGGGCGCTGTGTGTAGGGGTGACGTGCAGTGGGGGGCGCTGTGTGTAGGGGTGACGTGCAGTGGGGGGCGCTGTGTGTAGGGGTGACGTGCAGTGGGGGGCGCTGTGTGTAGGGGTGACGTGCAGTGGGGGGCGCTGTCTGTAGGGTTGACGTGCAGTGGGGGGCGCTGTCTGTAGGGGTGACGTGCAGTGGGGGGCGCTGTGTGTAGGGGTGACGTGCAGTGGGGGGCGCTGTGTGTAGGGGTGACGTGCAGTGGGGGGCGCTGTCTGTAGGGGTGACGTGCAGTGGGGGGCGCTGTGTGTAGGGGTGACGTGCAGTGGGGGGCGCTGTGTGTAGGGGTGACGTGCAGTGGGGGGCGCTGTGTGTAGGGGTGACGTGCAGTGGGGGGCGCTGTGTGTAGGGGTGACGTGCAGTGGGGGGGCGCTGTGTGTAGGGGTGACGTGCAGTGGGGGGGCGCTGTGTGTAGGGGTGACGTGCAGTGGGGGGCGCTGTGTGTAGGGGTGACGTGCAGTGGGGGGCGCTGTCTGTAGGGGTGACGTGCAGTGGGGGGGCGCTGTGTGTAGGGGTGACGTGCAGTGGGGGGGCGCTGTGTGTAGGGGTGACGTGCAGTGGGGGGCGCTGTCTGTAGGGGTGACGTGCAGTGGGGGGGCGCTGTGTGTAGGGGTGACGTGCAGTGGGGGGCGCTGTGTGTAGGGGTGACGTGTAGTTGGGGGCGCTGTGTGTAGGGGTGACGTGCAGTGGGGGGCGCTGTCTGTAGGGGTGACGTGCAGTGGGGGGGCGCTGTGTGTAGGGGTGACGTGCAGTGGGGGGCGCTGTGTGTAGGGGTGACGTGCAGTGGGGGGCGCTGTGTGTAGGGGTGACGTGCAGTGGGGGGCGCTGTCTGTAGGGGTGACGTGCAGTGGGGGGGCGCTGTGTGTAGGGGTGACGTGCAGTGGGGGGGCGCTGTGTGTAGGGGTGACGTGCAGTGGGGGGCGCTGTGTGTAGGGGTGACGTGCAGTGGGGGGCGCTGTGTGTAGGGGTGACGTGCAGTGGGGGGCGCTGTGTGTAGGGGTGACGTGCAGTGGGGGGGTGCTGTGTGTAGGGGTGACGTGCAGTGGGGGGGCGCTGTGTGTAGGGGTGACGTGCAGTGGGGGGGCGCTGTGTGTAGGGGTGACGTGCAGTGGGGGGCGCTGTCTGTAGGGGTGACGTGCAGTGGGGGGCGCTGTGTGTAGGGGTGACGTGCAGTGGGGGGGCGCTGTGTGTAGGGGTGACGTGCAGTGGGGGGCGCTGTCTGTAGGGGTGACGTGCAGTGGGGGGGCGCTGTGTGTAGGGGTGACGTGCAGTGGGGGGCGCTGTGTGTAGGGGTGACGTGCAGTGGGGGGGCGCTGTGTGTAGGGGTGACGTGCAGTGGGGGGCGCTGTGTGTAGGGGTGATGTGCAGTGGGGGGGCGCTGCGTGTAGGGGTGACGTGCAGTGGGGGGCGCTGTGTGTAGGGATGACGTGCAGTGGGGGGGCGCTGTGTGTAGGGGTGACGTGCAGTGGGGGGGCGCTGTGTGTAGGGGTGACGTGCAGTGGGGGGGCGCTGTGTGTAGGGGTGACGTGCAGTGGGGGGCGCTGTGTGTAGGGGTGACGTGCAGTGGGGGGCGCTGTGTGTAGGGGTGACGTGCAGTGGGGGGCGCTGTGTGTAGGGGTGACGTGCAGTGGGGGGGCGCTGTGTGTAGGGGTGACGTGCAGTGGGGGGCGCTGTGTGTAGAGGTGACGTGCAGTGGGGGGCGCTGTCTGTAGGGGTGACGTGCAGTGGGGGGCGCTGTCTGTAGGGGTGACGTGCAGTGGGGGGGCGCTGTGTGTAGGGGTGACGTGCAGTGGGGGGCGCTGTGTGTAGGGGTGATGTGCAGTGGGGGGGCGCTGTGTGTAGGGGTGACGTGCAGTGGGGGGCGCTGTCTGTAGGGGTGACGTGCAGTGGGGGGCGCTGTGTGTAGGGATGACGTGCAGTGGGGGGCGCTGTGTGTAGGGATGACGTGCAGTGGGGGGGCGCTGTGTGTAGGGGTGACGTGCAGTGGGGGGGCGCTGTGTGTAGGGGTGACGTGCAGTGGGGGGCGCTGTCTGTAGGGGTGACGTGCAGTGGGGGGGCGCTGTGTGTAGGGGTGACGTGCAGTGGGGGGCGCTGTGTGTAGGGGTGACGTGCAGTGGGGGGGCGCTGTGTGTAGGGGTGACGTGCAGTGGGGGGCGCTGTGTGTAGGGGTGACGTGCAGTGGGGGGCGCTGTGTGTAGGGGTGACGTGCAGTGGGGGGGCGCTGTGTGTAGGGGTGACGTGCAGTGGGGGGGCGCTGTGTGTAGGGGTGACGTTCCTCCAGCCTCGGCCCCATTGTTAGCAGTTACTCATGTCATGGACTATTGTACAGGCGAGGGAGGCCGCGAGGATTCCCCCCTGAGGGGTCGGGTTGTTCGGGAGACGGAGCGGCCTGCAATGTCAGATGACGCCGCGCCGAGCAGATTGTAAATCTTGTAGAGGAAGGCAGAGCGCAGGATAGCAAGTCAGTCCAGTGTGACCCCAAAATTCATCAAAAATTGGGGGACCCTTCACTGTTCCCGGTAGTAATGGTAAAGAAGGCCTAAGATGGGGGATCAGCGGCCTCTGTAGTCTATGGGAGGAGGCGATGCCAAAATCCAGGGACTCCCAAGAAGAGGGGAAGAGGAGAAGGTTCCGCAGTCACTGAGATTCGGGGGTCGCCATGTTTAACAAACCAGAACATATGGGAGACACACTGACCGTCATGTGACCTTGTAGGGAATTTGGGGTAAGTGGGCTTAGTCTCTGCTCCCCCCACTAGCCATGTATAATACAGGGGACACCCCCATACTCACCGTCCCCGGTGCTGAGCCCTCACACTGAGCAGCAGCAGCCGGATCTCCTGGGTCACCAGATCCTTTATGGCCGGGGGGTCGGAGAGGACGGAGCCGCTGCGGGACGGGGGTCTCGGGATGGAGCGGAGGTCTCGCCACAAATCCAGGAGAACCTCAATCTAGAAGGAGGGAGAAGGTCACAATATATAGGACGACCCAGGAGAGGGTATACAGGGTCAGCCGGACAGTATATACCAGCAGAGAGTATACAGCCGGACAGTATATACCAGCAGAGAGTATACAGCCGGACACTATATACCAGCAGAGAGTGTATACAGCCGGACACTATATACCAGCAGAGAGTATACAGCCAGACAGTATATACCAGCAGAGAGTGTATACAGCCAGACACTATATACCAGCAGAGAGTGTACAGCCAGACACTATATACCAGCAGAGAGTATACAGCCGGACACTATATACCAGCAGAGAGTATACAGCCAGACACTATATACCAGCAGAGAGTGTACAGCCAGACACTATATACCAGCAGAGAGTGTACAGCCAGACACTATATACCAGCAGAGAGTATACAGCCGGACACTATATACCAGCAGAGAGTATACAGCCAGACACTATATACCAGCAGAGAGTATACAGCCAGACAGTATATACCAGCAGAGAGTATACAGCCAGACACTATATACCAGCAGAGAGTGTACAGCCAGACACTATATACCAGCAGAGAGTATACAGCCAGACACTATATACCAGCAGAGAGTGTATACAGCCAGACAGTATATACCAGCAGAGAGTATACAGCCGGACAGTATATACCAGCAGAGAGTATACAGCCAGACACTATATACCAGCAGAGAGTATACAGCCAGACACTATATACCAGCAGAGAGTATACAGCCGGACACTATATACCAGCAGAGAGTGTACAGCCAGACACTATATACCAGCAGAGAGTATACAGCCAGACAGTATATACCAGCAGAGAGTATACAGCCAGACACTATATACCAGCAGAGAGTGTACAGCCAGACACTATATACCAGCAGAGAGTATACAGCCAGACACTATATACCAGCAGAGAGTATACAGCCAGACACTATATACCAGCAGAGTGTATACAGCCAGACACTATATACCAGCAGAGAGTGTACAGCCAGACAGTATATACCAGCAGAGAGTGTACAGCCAGACACTATATACCAGCAGAGAGTGTACAGCCAGACACTATATACCAGCAGAGAGTATACAGCCAGACACTATATACCAGCAGAGAGTATACAGCCAGACACTATATACCAGCAGAGAGTATACAGCCAGACACTATATACCAGCAGAGAGTATACAGCCAGACACTATATACCAGCAGAGAGTGTACAGCCAGACACTATATACCAGCAGAGAGTATACAGCCAGACACTATATACCGGCAGAGAGTGTACAGCCAGACACTATATACCGGCAGAGAGTATACAGCCAGACAGTATATACCAGCAGAGAGTATACAGCCAGACACTATATACCAGCAGAGAGTGTACAGCCAGACACTATATACCAGCAGAGAGTGTATACAGCCGGACACTATATACCAGCAGAGAGTATACAGCCAGACACTATATACCAGCAGAGAGTGTACAGCCAGACACTATATACCAGCAGAGAGTGTACAGCCAGACACTATATACCAGCAGAGAGTATACAGCCGGACACTATATACCAGCAGAGAGTATACAGCCAGACACTATATACCAGCAGAGAGTATACAGCCAGACAGTATATACCAGCAGAGAGTATACAGCCAGACACTATATACCAGCAGAGAGTATACAGCCAGACACTATATACCAGCAGAGAGTATACAGCCAGACACTATATACCAGCAGAGAGTATACAGCCAGACACTATATACCAGCAGAGAGTATACAGCCAGACACTATATACCAGCAGAGTGTATACAGCCAGACACTATATACCAGCAGAGTGTATACAGCCAGACACTATATACCAGCAGAGAGTATACAGCCAGACACTATATACCAGCAGAGAGTATACAGCCAGACACTATATACCAGCAGAGAGTGTACAGCCAGACACTATATACCAGCAGAGAGTGTATACAGCCAGACACTATATACCAGCAGAGTGTATACAGCCAGACACTATATACCAGCAGAGAGTATACAGCCGGACAGTATATACCAGCAGAGAGTGTATACAGCCGGACACTATATACCAGCAGAGAGTATACAGCCAGACACTATATACCAGCAGAGAGTATACAGCCGGACACTATATACCAGCAGAGAGTATACAGCCAGACACTATATACCAGCAGAGAGTGTACAGCCAGACACTATATACCAGCAGAGAGTGTACAGCCAGACACTATATACCAGCAGAGAGTATACAGCCAGACACTATATACCAGCAGAGAGTATACAGCCAGACACTATATACCAGCAGAGAGTATACAGCCGGACACTATATACCAGCAGAGAGTATACAGCCAGACACTATATACCAGCAGAGAGTATACAGCCAGACACTATATACCGGCAGTAGCAGAGTATACAGCCAGACACTATATACCGGCAGTAGCAGAGTATACAGAGGCTTCCCCCGTACGTCTCGGTCTCGGGTTTCAGGCCAATTCTTGGAAAACTCAGAAAATTATTCCAAGAAAATAAATGAATCTTAAAGCAAATTTCTGAAAACTACAAACCTTAACCCTTACTTGTCTGTGAGCAGGGGAGGCTGGCAGAGCTCAGTAATCCCCCACAGCAGCACAGAGGAATAGGTAGTGCTGTATACGACAGCGTTCTATAGATTGTCAGGGTGTGGGGATTCCCTATGGACTATGGCGGAGCCCTCACCTCTGTGTGTAAGTCCAGGCTCAGCTCCACCGCCGCGTCTCCCAGGATCCTCCGGATCTCCGGCCGCTCACTCCGCGGTACCAGATCCTCCACCAGGCGCCAGAGAGAAGGAGGCGGCTCCAACAGATCCCCATGACCGCGGGTCACCGGCAGCATGGCGGCCTCCACCCCTACATCAGTATACAGCGGGGGACAGTCACAACAACGTCGTGTCACCGGGACAGGGCCCCGGACACTGCATATGTGTATAAGGCATTATATATCACAGCTACAGGGGCCCTCCTCACCTTCTCCCGGGGCCCCTCCCCTCTCCTTCTCCCGGGGCCCCTCTCCTCTCCCTCTCCCGGGGCCCCTCTCCTCTCCTCACCTTCTCCCGGGGCCCCTCCCCTCTCCCTCTCCCGGGGGCCCCTCTCCTCTCCTCACCTTCTCCCGGGGCCCCTCCCCTCTCCTTCTCCCGGGGCCCCGCCCCTCTCCCAGGGCCCCTCTCCTCTCCTTCTCCCGGGGCCCCTCTCCTCTCCCCTCCTTCTCCCGGGGCCCCTCTCCTCTCCCTCTCCCGGGGCCCCTCTCCTCTCCCTCTCCCGGGGCCCCTCTCCTCTCCTCTCTCCCGGGGCCCCTCTCCTCTCCTTCTCCCGGAGCCCCTCTCCTCTCCTTCTCCCGGGTCTCCTCTCCTTCTCCCGGGGCCCCTCCCCTCTCCTCTCCTTCTCCCGGGGCCCCTCCCCTCTCCCGGGGCCCCTCTCCTCTCCTTCTCCCGGGGCCCCTCCCCTCTCCTCTCCCGGGGGCCCCTCTCCTCTCCTTCTCCCGGGGCCCCTCCCCTCTCCTCTCCTTCTCCCGGGGCCCCTCCCCTCTCCTCTCCCGGGGGCCCCTCTCCTCTCCTCTCCTCTCCCTCTCCCGGGGCCCCTCTCCTCTCCTCTCCTTCTCCCGGGGCCCCTCTCCTCTCCCTCTCCCGGGGCCCCTCTCCTCTCCTTCTCCCGGGGCCCCTCTCCTCTCCTCTCCCTCTCCCGGGGCCCCTCTCCTCTCCTCTCCTTCTCCCGGGGCCCCTCTCCTCTCCCTCTCCCGGGGCCCCTCTCCTCTCCCTCTCCCGGGGCCCCTCTCCTCTCCTCCCGGGGCCCCTCTCCTCTCCTTCTCCCGGGGCCCCTCTCCTCTCCTTCTCCCGGGGCCCCTCTCCTCTCCTTCTCCCGGAGCCCCTCTCCTCTCCTCTCCTTCTCCCGGGGCCCCTCTCCTCTCCTTCTCCCGGAGCCCCTCTCCTCTCCCTCTCCCGGGGCCCCTCTCCTCTCCTCTCCCTCTCCCGGGGCCCCTCTCCTCTCCTCACCTTCTCCCGGGGCCCCTCTCCTCTCCTCTCCCTCTCCCGGGGCCCCTCTCCTCTCCTCTCCCTCTCCCGGGGCCCCTCTCTCCCCGCCCCCCTCCTCTCTTCACCTTCTCTCGCTTCGCTGCTTCCGGTTTCAGTTTCCACACAGACTAAACCAAAACCAAACAGTAACTATGGCTACACAGCCACGCCCACACACCAACTCAACCACACCCACAGACACGCCCCTACACAGAGACCAGAGCGCGCAGTACAACTTCTCATGTGTATAGTCAGCGCACAGTACAACTTCTCATGTGTATAGTCAGCGCACAGTACAACTCCTCATGTGTATAGTCAGAGCACAGTACAACTTCTCATGTGTATAGTCAGCGCGCAGTACAACTTCTCATGTGTATAGTCAGCGCGCAGTACAACCTCTCATGTGTATAGTCAGCGCGCAGTACAACTTCTCATGTGTATAGTCAGCGCACAGTACAACTTCTCATGTGTATAGTCAGCGCACAGTACAACTTCTCATGTGTATAGTCAGCGCACAGTACAACTTCTCATGTGTATAGTCAGAGCACAGTACAACTCCTCATGTGTATAGTCAGAGCACAGTACAACTCCTCATGTGTATAGTCAGCGCACAGTACAACTTCTCATGTGTATAGTCAGCGCACAGTACAACTTCTCATGTGTATAGTCAGCGCACAGTACAACTTCTCATGTGTATAGTCAGAGCACAGTACAACTCCTCATGTGTATAGTCAGCGCACAGTACAACTTCTCATGTGTATAGTCAGCGCACAGTACAACCTCTCATGTGTATAGTCAGCGCGCAGTACAACTTCTCATGTGTATAGTCAGCGCGCAGTACAACTTCTCATGTGTATAGTCAGCGCGCAGTACAACTTCTCATGTGTATAGTCAGCGCACAGTACAACTTCTCATGTGTATAGTCAGCGCGCAGTACAACTTCTCATGTGTATAGTCAGCGCACAGTACAACTTCTCATGTGTATAGTCAGCGCGCAGTACAACTTCTCATGTGTATAGTCAGCGCGCAGTACAACCTCTCATGTGTATAGTCAGCGCGCAGTACAACTTCTCATGTGTATAGTCAGCGCGCAGTACAACTTCTCATGTGTATAGTCAGCGCGCAGTACAACCTCTCATGTGTATAGTCAGCGCGCAGTACAACTTCTCATGTGTATAGTCAGCGCACAGTACAACTTCTCATGTGTATAGTCAGCGCACAGTACAACTTCTCATGTGTATAGTCAGCGCACAGTACAACTTCTCATGTGTATAGTCAGCGCACAGTACAACTTCTCATGTGTATAGTCAGCGCACAGTACAACTTCTCATGTGTATAGTCAGCGCACAGTACAACTTCTCATGTGTATAGTCAGCGCGCAGTACAACTTCTCATGTGTATAGTCAGCGCGCAGTACAACTTCTCATGTGTATGGTCAGCGCACAGTACAACTCCTCATGTGTATAGTCAGCGCACAGTACAACTTCTCATGTGTATAGTCAGCGCACAGTACAACTTCTCATGTGTATAGTCAGCGCGCAGTACAACTTCTCATGTGTATAGTCAGAGCACAGTACAACTCCTCATGTGTATAGTCAGAGCACAGTACAACTCCTCATGTGTATAGTCAGCGCACAGTACAACTTCTCATGTGTATAGTCAGCGCACAGTACAACTTCTCATGTGTATAGTCAGCGCACAGTACAACTTCTCATGTGTATAGTCAGAGCACAGTACAACTCCTCATGTGTATAGTCAGCGCACAGTACAACTTCTCATGTGTATAGTCAGCGCACAGTACAACCTCTCATGTGTATAGTCAGCGCGCAGTACAACTTCTCATGTGTATAGTCAGCGCGCAGTACAACTTCTCATGTGTATAGTCAGCGCGCAGTACAACTTCTCATGTGTATAGTCAGCGCACAGTACAACTTCTCATGTGTATAGTCAGCGCGCAGTACAACTTCTCATGTGTATAGTCAGCGCACAGTACAACTTCTCATGTGTATAGTCAGCGCGCAGTACAACTTCTCATGTGTATGGTCAGCGCACAGTACAACTTCTCATGTGTTAATCAGCGCACAGTACAACTTCTCATGTGTATAGTCAGCGCACAGTACAACTTCTCGTGTGTATAGTCAGCGCGCAGTACAACCTCTCATGTGTATAGTCAGAGCGCAGTACAACCTCTCATGTGTATAGTCAGCGCGCAGTACAACTTCTCATGTGTATAGTCAGCGCACAGTACAACTTCTCATGTGTATAGTCAGCGCGCAGTACAACTTCTCATGTGTATGGTCAGCGCACAGTACAACTCCTCATGTGTATAGTCAGCGCACAGTACAACTTCTCATGTGTATAGTCAGCGCACAGTACAACTTCTCATGTGTATAGTCAGCGCGCAGTACAACTTCTCATGTGTATAGTCAGAGCACAGTACAACTCCTCATGTGTATAGTCAGAGCACAGTACAACTCCTCATGTGTATAGTCAGCGCACAGTACAACTTCTCATGTCTATAGTCAGCGCACAGTACAACTTCTCATGTGTATAGTCAGCGCACAGTACAACTTCTCATGTGTATAGTCAGAGCACAGTACAACTCCTCATGTGTATAGTCAGCGCACAGTACAACTTCTCATGTGTATAGTCAGCGCACAGTACAACCTCTCATGTGTATAGTCAGCGCGCAGTACAACTTCTCATGTGTATAGTCAGCGCGCAGTACAACTTCTCATGTGTATAGTCAGCGCGCAGTACAACTTCTCATGTGTATAGTCAGCGCACAGTACAACTTCTCATGTGTATAGTCAGCGCGCAGTACAACTTCTCATGTGTATAGTCAGCGCGCAGTACAACCTCTCATGTGTATAGTCAGCGCGCAGTACAACCTCTCATGTGTATAGTCAGCGCGCAGTACAACTTCTCATGTGTATAGTCAGAGCGCAGTACAACCTCTCATGTGTATAGTCAGCGCGCAGTACAACTTCTCATGTGTATAGTCAGAGCGCAGTACAACCTCTCATGTGTATAGTCAGCGCGCAGTACAACTTCTCATGTGTATAGTCAGCGCGCAGTACAACTTCTCATGTGTATAGTCAGAGCGCAGTACAACCTCTCATGTGTATAGTCAGCGCGCAGTACAACTTCTCATGTGTATATTCAGCGCGCAGTACAACTTCTCATGTGTATAGTCAGAGCGCAGTACAACCTCTCATGTGTATAGTCAGCGCGCAGTACAACTTCTCATGTGTATAGTCAGCGCACAGTACAACTTCTCATGTGTATAGTCAGCGCGCAGTACAACTTCTCATGTGTATAGTCAGCGCGCAGTACAACTTCTCATCTGTATAGTCAGCGCGCAGTACAACTTCTCATCTGTATAGTCAGCGCACAGTACAACTTCTCATGTGTATAGTCAGCGCACAGTACAACTTCTCATGTGTATATAGTCAGCGCGCAGTACAACTTCTCATGTGTATAGTCAGCGCACAGTACAACTTCTCATGTGTATAGTCAGCGCGCAGTACAACTTCTCATGTGTATAGTCAGCGCGCAGTACAACTTCTCATGTGTATAGTCAGCGCACAGTACAACTTCTCATGTGTATAGTCAGCGCACAGTACAACTTCTCATGTGTGTAGTCAGCGCACAGTACAACTTCTCATGTATATAGTCAGCGCACAGTACAACTCCTCATGTGTATAGTCAGCGCGCAGTACAACTTCTCATGTGTATAGTCAGCGCACAGTACAACTCCTCATGTGTATAGTCAGAGCACAGTACAACTTCTCATGTGTATAGTCAGCGCGCAGTACAACTTCTCATGTGTATAGTCAGCGCGCAGTACAACCTCTCATGTGTATAGTCAGCGCGCAGTACAACTTCTCATGTGTATAGTCAGCGCACAGTACAACTTCTCATGTGTATAGTCAGCGCACAGTACAACTTCTCATGTGTATAGTCAGCGCACAGTACAACTTCTCATGTGTATAGTCAGAGCACAGTACAACTCCTCATGTGTATAGTCAGAGCACAGTACAACTCCTCATGTGTATAGTCAGCGCACAGTACAACTTCTCATGTGTATAGTCAGCGCACAGTACAACTTCTCATGTGTATAGTCAGCGCACAGTACAACTTCTCATGTGTATAATCAGAGCACAGTACAACTCCTCATGTGTATAGTCAGCGCACAGTACAACTTCTCATGTGTATAGTCAGCGCACAGTACAACCTCTCATGTGTATAGTCAGCGCGCAGTACAACTTCTCATGTGTATAGTCAGCGCGCAGTACAACTTCTCATGTGTATAGTCAGCGCGCAGTACAACTTCTCATGTGTATAGTCAGCGCACAGTACAACTTCTCATGTGTATAGTCAGCGCGCAGTACAACTTCTCATGTGTATAGTCAGCGCACAGTACAACTTCTCATGTGTATAGTCAGCGCGCAGTACAACCTCTCATGTGTATAGTCAGCGCGCAGTACAACTTCTCATGTGTATAGTCAGCGCACAGTACAACTTCTCATGTGTATAGTCAGCGCACAGTACAACTTCTCATGTGTATAGTCAGCGCACAGTACAACTTCTCATGTGTATAGTCAGCGCACAGTACAACTTCTCATGTGTATAGTCAGCGCACAGTACAACTTCTCATGTGTATAGTCAGCGCACAGTACAACTTCTCATGTGTATAGTCAGCGCGCAGTACAACTTCTCATGTGTATAGTCAGCGCGCAGTACAACTTCTCATGTGTATGGTCAGCGCACAGTACAACTCCTCATGTGTATAGTCAGCGCACAGTACAACTTCTCATGTGTATAGTCAGCGCACAGTACAACTTCTCATGTGTATAGTCAGCGCGCAGTACAACTTCTCATGTGTATAGTCAGAGCACAGTACAACTCCTCATGTGTATAGTCAGAGCACAGTACAACTCCTCATGTGTATAGTCAGCGCACAGTACAACTTCTCATGTGTATAGTCAGCGCACAGTACAACTTCTCATGTGTATAGTCAGCGCACAGTACAACTTCTCATGTGTATAGTCAGAGCACAGTACAACTCCTCATGTGTATAGTCAGCGCACAGTACAACTTCTCATGTGTATAGTCAGCGCACAGTACAACCTCTCATGTGTATAGTCAGCGCGCAGTACAACTTCTCATGTGTATAGTCAGCGCGCAGTACAACTTCTCATGTGTATAGTCAGCGCGCAGTACAACTTCTCATGTGTATAGTCAGCGCACAGTACAACTTCTCATGTGTATAGTCAGCGCGCAGTACAACTTCTCATGTGTATAGTCAGCGCACAGTACAACTTCTCATGTGTATAGTCAGCGCGCAGTACAACTTCTCATGTGTATGGTCAGCGCACAGTACAACTTCTCATGTGTTAATCAGCGCACAGTACAACTTCTCATGTGTATAGTCAGCGCACAGTACAACTTCTCGTGTGTATAGTCAGCGCGCAGTACAACCTCTCATGTGTATAGTCAGAGCGCAGTACAACCTCTCATGTGTATAGTCAGCGCGCAGTACAACTTCTCATGTGTATAGTCAGCGCACAGTACAACTTCTCATGTGTATAGTCAGCGCGCAGTACAACTTCTCATGTGTATGGTCAGCGCACAGTACAACTCCTCATGTGTATAGTCAGCGCACAGTACAACTTCTCATGTGTATAGTCAGCGCACAGTACAACTTCTCATGTGTATAGTCAGCGCGCAGTACAACTTCTCATGTGTATAGTCAGAGCACAGTACAACTCCTCATGTGTATAGTCAGAGCACAGTACAACTCCTCATGTGTATAGTCAGCGCACAGTACAACTTCTCATGTCTATAGTCAGCGCACAGTACAACTTCTCATGTGTATAGTCAGCGCACAGTACAACTTCTCATGTGTATAGTCAGAGCACAGTACAACTCCTCATGTGTATAGTCAGCGCACAGTACAACTTCTCATGTGTATAGTCAGCGCACAGTACAACCTCTCATGTGTATAGTCAGCGCGCAGTACAACTTCTCATGTGTATAGTCAGCGCGCAGTACAACTTCTCATGTGTATAGTCAGCGCGCAGTACAACTTCTCATGTGTATAGTCAGCGCACAGTACAACTTCTCATGTGTATAGTCAGCGCGCAGTACAACTTCTCATGTGTATAGTCAGCGCGCAGTACAACCTCTCATGTGTATAGTCAGCGCGCAGTACAACCTCTCATGTGTATAGTCAGCGCGCAGTACAACTTCTCATGTGTATAGTCAGAGCGCAGTACAACCTCTCATGTGTATAGTCAGCGCGCAGTACAACTTCTCATGTGTATAGTCAGAGCGCAGTACAACCTCTCATGTGTATAGTCAGCGCGCAGTACAACTTCTCATGTGTATAGTCAGCGCGCAGTACAACTTCTCATGTGTATAGTCAGAGCGCAGTACAACCTCTCATGTGTATAGTCAGCGCGCAGTACAACTTCTCATGTGTATATTCAGCGCGCAGTACAACTTCTCATGTGTATAGTCAGAGCGCAGTACAACCTCTCATGTGTATAGTCAGCGCGCAGTACAACTTCTCATGTGTATAGTCAGCGCACAGTACAACTTCTCATGTGTATAGTCAGCGCGCAGTACAACTTCTCATGTGTATAGTCAGCGCGCAGTACAACTTCTCATCTGTATAGTCAGCGCGCAGTACAACTTCTCATCTGTATAGTCAGCGCACAGTACAACTTCTCATGTGTATAGTCAGCGCACAGTACAACTTCTCATGTGTATATAGTCAGCGCGCAGTACAACTTCTCATGTGTATAGTCAGCGCACAGTACAACTTCTCATGTGTATAGTCAGCGCGCAGTACAACTTCTCATGTGTATAGTCAGCGCGCAGTACAACTTCTCATGTGTATATTCAGCGCGCAGTACAACTTCTCATGTGTATAGTCAGCGCGCAGTACAACCTCTCATGTGTATAGTCAGCGCGCAGTACAACTTCTCATGTGTATAGTCAGCGCACAGTACAACTTCTCATGTGTATAGTCAGCGCGCAGTACAACTTCTCATGTGTATATAGTCAGCGCACAGTACAACTTCTCATGTGTATAGTCAGCGCGCAGTACAACTTCTCATGTGTATATAGTCAGCGCACAGTACAACTTCTCATGTGTATAGTCAGCGCGCAGTACAACTTCTCATGTGTATAGTCAGCGCGCAGTACAACTTCTCATGTGTATAGTCAGCGCGCAGTACAACTTCTCATGTGTATAGTCAGCGCACAGTACAACTTCTCATGTGTATAGTCAGCGCGCAGTACAACTTCTCATGTGTATAGTCAGCGCGCAGTACAACTTCTCATGTGTATAGTCAGCGCGCAGTACAACTTCTCATGTGTATAGTCAGCGCCCAGTACAACTTCTCGTGTGTATAGTCAGCGCGCAGTACAACTTCTCGTGTGTATAGTCAGCGCGCAGTACAACTTCTCATGTGTATGGTCAGCGCGCAGTACAACTTCTCGTGTGTATAGTCAGCGCACAGTACAACTTCTCATGTGTATAGTCAGCGCGCAGTACAACTTCTCATGTGTATAGTCAGCGCACAGTACAACTTCTCATGTGTATATAGTCAGCGCGCAGTACAACTTCTCATGTGTATAGTCAGCGCGCAGTACAACTTCTCGTGTGTATAGTCAGCGCGCAGTACAACTTCTCATGTGTATAGTCAGCGCGCAGTACAACTTCTCATGTGTATAGTCAGAGCACAGTACAACTCCTCATGTGTATAGTCAGTGCGCAGTACAACTTCTCATGTGTATGGTCAGCGCGCAGTACAACTTCTCGTGTGTATAGTCAGCGCACAGTACAACATCTCATGTGTATAGTCAGCGCGCAGTACAACTTCTCATGTGTATAATCAGCGCACAGTACAACTTCTCATGTGTATATAGTCAGCGCGCAGTACAACTTCTCATGTGTATAGTCAGCGCGCAGTACAACTTCTCGTGTGTATAGTCAGCGCGCAGTACAACTTCTCGTGTGTATAGTCAGCGCACAGTACAACTTCTCATGTGTATAGTCAGCGCACAGTACAACTTCTCATGTGTATATAGTCAGCGCGCAGTACAACTTCTCATGTGTATAGTCAGCGCGCAGTACAACTTCTCGTGTGTATAGTCAGCGCACAGTACAACCTCTCGTGTGTATAGTCAGCGCGCAGTACAACTTCTCATGTGTATAGTCAGCGCGCAGTACAACTTCTCATGTGTATAGTCAGCGCGCAGTACAACTTCTCATGTGTATAGTCAGCGCGCAGTACAACTTCTCATGTGTATATAGTCAGCGCGCAGTACAACTTCTCATGTGTATAGTCAGCGCGCAGTACAACTTCTCATGTGTATATAGTCAGCGCACAGTACAACTTCTCATGTGTATAGTCAGCGCGCAGTACAACTTCTCATGTGTATGGTCAGCGCACAGTACAACTTCTCATGTGTATAGTCAGCGCGCAGTACAACTTCTCATGTGTATAGTCAGCGCACAGTACAACTTCTCATGTGTATAGTCAGCGCGCAGTACAACTTCTCATGTGTATAGTCAGCGCGCAGTACAACTTCTCATGTGTATAGTCAGCGCGCAGTACAACTTCTCATGTGTATAGTCAGCGCCCAGTACAACTTCTCGTGTGTATAGTCAGCGCGCAGTACAACTTCTCGTGTGTATAGTCAGCGCGCAGTACAACTTCTCATGTGTATGGTCAGCGCGCAGTACAACTTCTCGTGTGTATAGTCAGCGCACAGTACAACTTCTCATGTGTATAGTCAGCGCGCAGTACAACTTCTCATGTGTATAGTCAGAGCACAGTACAACTTCTCATGTGTATGGTCAGCGCGCAGTACAACTTCTCATGTGTATAGTCAGCGCACAGTACAACTTCTCATGTGTATATAGTCAGCGCGCAGTACAACTTCTCATGTGTATGGTCAGCGCGCAGTACAACTTCTCGTGTGTATAGTCAGCGCGCAGTACAACTTCTCATGTGTATAGTCAGCGCGCAGTACAACTTCTCATGTGTATAGTCAGAGCACAGTACAACTTCTCATGTGTATGGTCAGCGCGCAGTACAACTTCTCATGTGTATAGTCAGCGCACAGTACAACTTCTCATGTGTATATAGTCAGCGCGCAGTACAACTTCTCATGTGTATGGTCAGCGCGCAGTACAACTTCTCGTGTGTATAGTCAGCGCACAGTACAACTTCTCATGTGTATAGTCAGCGCGCAGTACAACTTCTCATGTGTATAGTCAGCGCACAGTACAACTTCTCATGTGTATATAGTCAGCGCGCAGTACAACTTCTCATGTGTATAGTCAGCGCGCAGTACAACTTCTCGTGTGTATAGTCAGCGCGCAGTACAACTTCTCGTGTGTATAGTCAGCGCACAGTACAACTTCTCATGTGTATAGTCAGCGCACAGTACAACTTCTCATGTGTATATAGTCAGCGCGCAGTACAACTTCTCATGTGTATAGTCAGCGCGCAGTACAACTTCTCGTGTGTATAGTCAGCGCACAGTACAACTTCTTATGTGTATATAGTCAGCGCGCAGTACAACTTCTCATGTGTATAGTCAGCGCGCAGTACAACTTCTCGTGTGTATAGTCAGCGCACAGTACAACCTCTCGTGTGTATAGTCAGCGCGCAGTACAACTTCTCATGTGTATAGTCAGCGCGCAGTACAACTTCTCATGTGTATAGTCAGCGCGCAGTACAACTTCTCGTGTGTATAGTCAGCGCGCAGTACAACTTCTCATGTGTATAGTCAGCGCGCAGTACAACTTCTCCTGTGTATAGTCAGCGCGCAGTACAACTTCTCGTGTGTATAGTCAGCGCACAGTACAACTCCTCATGTGTATAGTCAGCGCACAGTACAACTTCTCATGTGTATAGTCAGCGCACAGTACAACTTCTCATGTGTATAGTCAGCGCGCAGTACAACTTCTCATGTGTATAGTCAGCGCGCAGTACAACTTCTCATGTGTATAGTCAGCGCGCAGTACAACTTCTCATGTGTATATAGTCAGCGCACAGTACAACTTCTCATGTGTATAGTCAGCGCGCAGTACAACTTCTCATGTGTATATAGTCAGCGCACAGTACAACTTCTCATGTGTATAGTCAGCGCGCAGTACAACTTCTCATGTGTATAGTCAGCGCGCAGTACAACTTCTCATGTGTATAGTCAGCGCGCAGTACAACTTCTCATGTGTATAGTCAGCGCACAGTACAACTTCTCATGTGTATAGTCAGCGCGCAGTACAACTTCTCATGTGTATAGTCAGCGCGCAGTACAACTTCTCATGTGTATAGTCAGCGCGCAGTACAACTTCTCATGTGTATAGTCAGCGCCCAGTACAACTTCTCGTGTGTATAGTCAGCGCGCAGTACAACTTCTCGTGTGTATAGTCAGCGCGCAGTACAACTTCTCATGTGTATGGTCAGCGCGCAGTACAACTTCTCATGTGTATATAGTCAGCGCGCAGTACAACTTCTCATGTGTATAGTCAGCGCGCAGTACAACTTCTCATGTGTATGGTCAGCGCACAGTACAACTTCTCGTGCGTATAGTCAGCGCACAGTACAACTTCTCATGTGTATAGTCAGCGCGCAGTACAACTTCTCATGTGTATAGTCAGCGCACAGTACAACTTCTCATGTGTATATAGTCAGCGCGCAGTACAACTTCTCATGTGTATAGTCAGCGCGCAGTACAACTTCTCGTGTGTATAGTCAGCGCGCAGTACAACTTCTCATGTGTATAGTCAGCGCGCAGTACAACTTCTCATGTGTATAGTCAGCGCGCAGTACAACTTCTCATGTATATAGTCAGAGCACAGTACAACCTCTCATGTGTATAGTCAGCGCACAGTACAACTTCTCATGTGTATAGTCAGCGCACAGTACAACTTCTCATGTGTATATAGTCAGCGCGCAGTACAACTTCTCATGTGTATAGTCAGCGCGCAGTACAACTTCTCGTGTGTATAGTCAGCGCGCAGTACAACTTCTCGTGTGTATAGTCAGCGCACAGTACAACTTCTCATGTGTATAGTCAGCGCACAGTACAACTTCTCATGTGTATATAGTCAGCGCGCAGTACAACTTCTCATGTGTATAGTCAGCGCGCAGTACAACTTCTCGTGTGTATAGTCAGCGCACAGTACAACTTCTCATGTGTATATAGTCAGCGCGCAGTACAACTTCTCATGTGTATAGTCAGCGCGCAGTACAACTTCTCATGTGTATAGTCAGCGCGCAGTACAACTTCTCATGTGTATAGTCAGCGCGCAGTACAACTTCTCATGTATATAGTCAGAGCACAGTACAACCTCTCATGTGTATAGTCAGCGCACAGTACAACTTCTCATGTGTATAGTCAGCGCACAGTACAACTTCTCATGTGTATAGTCAGCGCGCAGTACAACTTCTCGTGTGTATAGTCAGCGCACAGTACAACCTCTCGTGTGTATAGTCAGCGCGCAGTACAACTTCTCATGTGTATAGTCAGCGCGCAGTACAACTTCTCATGTGTATAGTCAGCGCGCAGTACAACTTCTCGTGTGTATAGTCAGCGCGCAGTACAACTTCTCATGTGTATAGTCAGCGCGCAGTACAACTTCTCATGTGTATAGTCAGCGCGCAGTACAACTTCTCGTGTGTATAGTCAGCGCACAGTACAACTCCTCATGTGTATAGTCAGCGCGCAGTACAACTTCTCATGTGTATAGTCAGCGCACAGTACAACTTCTCATGTGTATAGTCAGCGCACAGTACAACTTCTCGTGTGTATAGTCAGCGCGCAGTACAACTTCTCATGTGTATAGTCAGCGCGCAGTACAACTTCTCGTGTGTATAGTCAGCGCGCAGTACAACTTCTCATGTGTGTATAGTCAGCGCGCAGTACAACTCCTCATGTGTATAGTCAGCGCACAGTACAACTTCTCATGTGTATAGTCAGCGCGCAGTACAACTTCTCATGTGTATGGTCAGCGCACAGTACAACTTCTCATGTGTATAGTCAGCGCGCAGTACAACTTCTCATGTGTATAGTCAGCGCGCAGTACAACTTCTCATGTGTATAGTCAGCGCGCAGTACAACTTCTCATGTGTATAGTCAGCGCGCAGTACAACTTCTCATGTGTATAGTCAGCGCACAGTACAACTTCTCATGTGTATAGTCAGCGCACAGTACAACTTCTCATGTGTATAGTCAGAGCACAGTACAACCTCTCATGTGTATAGTCAGCGCACAGTACAACTTCTCGTGTGTATGGTCAGCGCGCAGTACAACATCTCGTGTATATAGTCAGAGTACAGTACAACTTCTCATGTGTATAGTCAGCACGCAGTACAACCTCTCGTGTGTATAGTCAGCGCGCAGTACAACTTCTCATGTGTGTAGTCAGCGCGCAGTACAACTTCTCATGTGTATAGTCAGCGCGCAGTACAACTTCTCGTGTGTATAGTCAGCGCACAGTACAACTTCTCGTGTGTATGGTCAGTGCGCAGTACAACATCTCGTGTATATAGTCAGAGCACAGTACAACTTCTCATGTGTATAGTCAGCACGCAGTACAACCTCTCGTGTGTATAGTCAGCGCGCAGTACAACTTCTCATGTGTGTAGTCAGCGCGCAGTACAACCTCTCATGTGTATAGTCAGCGCGCAGTACAACTTCTCATGTGTATAGTCAGCGCACAGTACAACTTCTCATGTGTATAGTCAGCGCGCAGTACAACTTCTCATGTGTATAGTCAGCGCGCAGTACAACTTCTCATGTGTATATAGTCAGCGCGCAGTACAACTTCTCATGTGTATAGTCAGCGCGCAGTACAACTCCTCATGTGTATAGTCAGCGCGCAGTACAACTTCTCATGTGTATAGTCAGCGCACAGTACAACTTCTCATGTGTATAGTCAGCGCACAGTACAACTTCTCATGTGTATAGTCAGCGCACAGTACAACTTCTCATGTGTATAGTCAGAGCACAGTACAACCTCTCATGTGTATAGTCAGCGCACAGTACAACTTCTCGTGTGTATAGTCAGCGCGCAGTACAACTTCTCGTGTGTATAGTCAGCGCACAGTACAACTTCTCATGTGTATAGTCAGCGCGCAGTACAACTTCTCATGTGTATAGTCAGCGCACAGTACAACTTCTCATGTGTATAGTCAGCGCACAGTACAACTTCTCATGTGTATAGTCAGCGCACAGTACAACTTCTCATGTGTATAGTCAGAGCACAGTACAACCTCTCATGTGTATAGTCAGCGCACAGTACAACTTCTCATGTGTATATAGTCAGCGCGCAGTACAACTTCTCATGTGTATGGTCAGCGCGCAGTACAAATTCTCATGTGTATAGTCAGCGCGCAGTACAACTTCTCATGTGTATGGTCAGCGCACAGTACAACTTCTCATGTGTATAGTCAGCGCGCAGTACAACTTCTCATGTGTATAGTCAGCGCGCAGTACAACTTCTCATGTGTATAGTCAGCGCACAGTACAACTTCTCATGTGTATAGTCAGCGCACAGTACAACTTCTCATGTGTATAGTCAGCGCACAGTACAACTTCTCATGTGTATAGTCAGAGCACAGTACAACCTCTCATGTGTATAGGCAGCGCACAGTACAACTTCTCATGTGTATAGTCAGCGCACAGTACAACTTCTCATGTGTATAGTCAGAGCACAGTACAACCTCTCATGTGTATAGGCAGCGCACAGTACAACTTCTCATGTGTATAGTCAGCGCACAGTACAACCTCTCATGTGTATAGTCAGCGCGCAGTACAAATTCTCATGTGTATAGTCAGCGCACAGTACAACTTCTCATGTGTATAGTCAGCGCGCAGTACAACTTCTCATGTGTATAGTCAGCGCACAGTACAACTTCTCGTGTGTATAGTCAGCGCGCAGTACAACTTCTCATGTGTATAGTCAGAGCACAGTACAACCTCTCATGTGTATAGTCAGCGCACAGTACAACTTCTCGTGTGTATAGTCAGCGCACAGTACAACTTCTCATGTGTATAGTCAGCGCACAGTACAACTTCTCATGTGTATAGTCAGCGCACAGTACAACTTCTCATGTGTATAGTCAGCGCACAGTACAACTTCTCGTGTGTATAGTCAGCGCGCAGTACAACTCCTCATGTGTATAGTCAGCGCACAGTACAACTTCTCATGTGTATAGTCAGAGCGCAGTACAACTTCTCATCTGTATAGTCAGCGCACAGTACAACTTCTCATGTGTGTATAGTCAGCGCGCAGTACAACTCCTCATGTGTATAGTCAGCGCACAGTACAACTTCTCATGTGTATAGTCAGCGCGCAGTACAACTTCTCATGTGTATAGTCAGAGCACAGTACAACCTCTCATGTGTATAGTCAGCGCGCAGTACAACTTCTCATGTGTATAGTCAGCGCGCAGTACAACTTCTCATGTGTATAGTCAGAGCACAGTACAACCTCTCATGTGTATAGTCAGCGCACAGTACAACTTCTCGTGTGTATAGTCAGCGCACAGTACAACCTCTCATGTGTATAGTCAGCGCGCAGTACAACTTCTCATGTGTATAGTCAGCGCGCAGTACAACTTCTCATGTGTATAGTCAGAGCACAGTACAACCTCTCATGTGTATAGTCAGCGCACAGTACAACTTCTCGTGTGTATAGTCAGCGCACAGTACAACCTCTCATGTGTATAGTCAGCGCGCAGTACAACTTCTCATGTGTATAGTCAGCGCGCAGTAAAAATTCTCATGTGTATAGTCAGCGCACAGTACAACTTCTCATGTGTATAGTCAGCGCACAGTACAACTTCTCATGTGTATAGTCAGCGCACAGTACAACTTCTCATGTGTATAGTCAGCGCACAGTACAACTTCTCGTGTGTATAGTCAGTGCGCAGTACAACTCCTCATGTGTATAGTCAGCGCACAGTACAACTTCTCGTGTGTATAGTCAGAGCGCAGTACAACTTCTCATCTGTATAGTCAGCGCACAGTACAACTTCTCATGTGTGTATAGTCAGCGCGCAGTACAACTTCTCATGTGTATAGTCAGCGCGCAGTACAACCTCTCGTGTGTATAGTCAGCGCGCAGTACAACTTCTCATGTGTATAGTCAGCGCACAGTACAACTTCTCATGTGTATAGTCAGAGCACAGTACAACCTCTCATGTGTATAGGCAGCGCACAGTACAACTTCTCATGTGTATAGTCAGCGCACAGTACAACCTCTCATGTGTATAGTCAGCGCGCAGTACAAATTCTCATGTGTATAGTCAGCGCACAGTACAACTTCTCATGTGTATAGTCAGCGCACAGTACAACTTCTCATGTGTATAGTCAGCGCACAGTACAACTTCTTGTGTGTATAGTCAGCGCGCAGTACAACTCCTCATGTGTATAGTCAGCGCACAGTACAACTTCTCATGTGTATAGTCAGAGCGCAGTACAACTTCTCATCTGTATAGTCAGCGCACAGTACAACTTCTCATGTGTGTATAGTCAGCGCGCAGTACAACTCCTCATGTGTATAGTCAGCGCACAGTACAACTTCTCATGTGTATAGTCAGCGCGCAGTACAACTTCTCATGTGTATAGTCAGCGCACAGTACAACTTCTCATGTGTATAGTCAGCGCACAGTACAACTTCTTGTGTGTATAGTCAGCGCGCAGTACAACTCCTCATGTGTATAGTCAGCGCACAGTACAACTTCTCATGTGTATAGTCAGAGCGCAGTACAACTTCTCATCTGTATAGTCAGCGCACAGTACAACTTCTCATGTGTGTATAGTCAGCGCGCAGTACAACTCCTCATGTGTATAGTCAGCGCACAGTACAACTTCTCATGTGTATAGTCAGCGCGCAGTACAACTTCTCATGTGTATAGTCAGAGCACAGTACAACCTCTCATGTGTATAGTCAGCGCGCAGTACAACTTCTCATGTGTATAGTCAGCGCACAGTACAACTTCTCATGTGTATAGTCAGCGCGCAGTACAACTTCTCATGTGTATAGTCAGCGCGCAGTACAACTTCTCATGTGTATAGTCAGCGCACAGTACAACTCCTCATGTGTATAGTCAGCGCACAGTACAACTTCTCATGTGTGTATAGTCAGAGCGCAGTACAACTTCTCATGTGTATAGTCAGAGCACAGTACAACCTCTCATGTGTATAGTCAGCGCACAGTACAACTTCTCGTGTGTATAGTCAGCGCACAGTACAACCTCTCATGTGTATAGTCAGCGCGCAGTACAACTTCTCATGTGTATAGTCAGCGCGCAGTACAACTTCTCGTGTGTATAGTCAGAGCACAGTACAACCTCTCATGTGTATAGTCAGCGCACAGTACAACTTCTCGTGTGTATAGTCAGCGCACAGTACAACCTCTCATGTGTATAGTCAGCGCGCAGTACAACTTCTCATGTGTATAGTCAGCGCGCAGTAAAAATTCTCATGTGTATAGTCAGCGCACAGTACAACTTCTCATGTGTATAGTCAGCGCACAGTACAACTTCTCATGTGTATAGTCAGCGCGCAGTACAACTTCTCATGTGTATAGTCAGAGCGCAGTACAACTCCTCATGTGTATAGTCAGCACGCAGTACAACTTCTCATGTGTATAGTCAGCGCGCAGTACAACTTCTCATGTGTATATAGTCAGCGCGCAGTACAACTTCTCATGTGTATAGTCAGCGCACAGTACAACTTCTCATGTGTATAGTCAGCGCACAGTACAACTTCTCGTGTGTATAGTCAGCGCGCAGTACAACTCCTCATGTGTATAGTCAGCGCACAGTACAACTTCTCGTGTGTATAGTCAGAGCGCAGTACAACTTCTCATCTGTATAGTCAGCGCACAGTACAACTTCTCATGTGTGTATAGTCAGCGCGCAGTACAACTTCTCATGTGTATAGTCAGCGCGCAGTACAACCTCTCGTGTGTATAGTCAGCGCGCAGTACAACTTCTCATGTGTATAGTCAGCGCACAGTACAACTTCTCGTGTGTATAGTCAGCGCACAGTACAACTTCTCATGTGTATAGTCAGAGCGCAGTACAACTTCTCATGTGTATAGTCAGAGCACAGTACAACTTCTCATGTGTATAGTCAGCGCGCAGTACAACTTCTCATGTGTATAGTCAGCGCACAGTACAACTTCTCATGTGTATAGTCAGCGCGCAGTACAACTTCTCATGTGTATAGTCAGCGCGCAGTACAACTTCTCATGTGTATAGTCAGCGCACAGTACAACTTCTCATGTGTATAGTCAGCGCACAGTACAACTTCTCATGTGTATAGTCAGCGCGCAGTACAACTTCTCATGTGTATAGTCAGCGCGCAGTACAACTTCTCATGTGTATAGTCAGCGCACAGTACAACTTCTCATGTGTATAGTCAGCGCGCAGTACAACTTCTCATGTGTATAGTCAGCGCGCAGTACAACTTCTCATGTGTATAGTCAGCGCACAGTACAACTTCTCATGTGTATAGTCAGCGCACAGTACAACTTCTCATGTGTATAGTCAGCGCACAGTACAACTTCTCGTGTGTATAGTCAGCGCGCAGTACAACTCCTCATGTGTATAGTCAGCGCACAGTACAACTTCTCATGTGTATAGTCAGAGCGCAGTACAACTTCTCATCTGTATAGTCAGCGCACAGTACAACTTCTCATGTGTGTATAGTCAGCGCGCAGTACAACTTCTCATGTGTATAGTCAGCGCACAGTACAACTTCTCATGTGTATAGTCAGCGCGCAGTACAACCTCTCGTGTGTATAGTCAGCGCGCAGTACAACTTCTCATGTGTATAGTCAGCGCACAGTACAACTTCTCATGTGTATAGTCAGCGCACAGTACAACTCCTCATGTGTATAGTCAGCGCACAGTACAACTTCTCATGTGTATAGTCAGTGCGCAGTACAACTTCTCATGTGTATAGTCAGCGCACAGTACAACTTCTCATGTGTATAGTCAGCGCACAGTACAACTTCTCGTGTGTATAGTCAGCGCACAGTACAACTTCTCATGTGTGTATAGTCAGAGCGCAGTACAACTTCTCATGTGTATAGTCAGCGCACAGTACAACTCCTCATGTGTATAGTCAGCGCACAGTACAACTTCTCATGTGTGTATAGTCAGAGCGCAGTACAACTTCTCATGTGTATAGTCAGCGCACAGTACAACTTCTCATGTGTATAGTCAGCGCACAGTACAACTTCTCGTGTGTATAGTCAGAGCACAGTACAACTTCTCATGTGTATAGTCAGAGCGCAGTACAACTTCTCATGTGTATAGTCAGCGCGCAGTACAACCTCTCGTGTGTATAGTCAGCGCGCAGTACAACTTCTCATGTGTATAGTCAGCGCACAGTACAACTTCTCATGTGTATAGTCAGCGCACAGTACAACTTCTCGTGTGTATAGTCAGCGCACAGTACAACTTCTCATGTGTATAGTCAGAGCGCAGTACAACTTCTCATGTGTATAGTCAGAGCACAGTACAACTTCTCATGTGTATAGTCAGCGCGCAGTACAACTTCTCATGTGTATAGTCAGCGCACAGTACAACTTCTCATGTGTATAGTCAGCGTGCAGTACAACTTCTCATATGTATAGTCAGCGCGCAGTACAACTTCTCATGTGTATAGTCAGCGCACAGTACAACTTCTCATGTGTATAGTCAGCGCGCAGTACAACTTCTCATGTGTGTATAGTCAGCGCGCAGTACAACTTCTCATGTGTATAGTCAGCGCGCAGTACAACTTCTCATGTGTATAGTCAGAGCGCAGTACAACTTCTCATGTGTATGGTCAGCGCACAGTACAACTTCTCATGTGTGTAGTCAGCGCGCAGTACAACTTCTCATGTGTATAGTCAGCGCGCAGTACAACTTCTCATGTGTATAGTCAGCGCACAGTACAACTTCTCATGTGTATAGTCAGCGCGCAGTACAACTTCTCATGTGTATAGTCAGCGCACAGTACAACTTCTCATGTGTATAGTCAGCGCGCAGTACAACTTCTCATGTGTATAGTCAGCGCACAGTACAACTTCTCATGTGTGTATAGTCAGAGCGCAGTACAACTTCTCATGTGTATAGTCAGCGCACAGTACAACTTCTCATGTGTATAGTCAGCGCACAGTACAACTTCTCGTGTGTATAGTCAGAGCACAGTACAACTTCTCATGTGTATAGTCAGAGCGCAGTACAACTTCTCATGTGTATAGTCAGCGCGCAGTACAACCTCTCGTGTGTATAGTCAGCGCGCAGTACAACTTCTCATGTGTATAGTCAGCGCACAGTACAACTTCTCATGTGTATAGTCAGCGCACAGTACAACTTCTCGTGTGTATAGTCAGCGCACAGTACAACTTCTCATGTGTATAGTCAGAGCGCAGTACAACTTCTCATGTGTATAGTCAGAGCACAGTACAACTTCTCATGTGTATAGTCAGCGCGCAGTACAACTTCTCATGTGTATAGTCAGCGCACAGTACAACTTCTCATGTGTATAGTCAGCGTGCAGTACAACTTCTCATATGTATAGTCAGCGCGCAGTACAACTTCTCATGTGTATAGTCAGCGCACAGTACAACTTCTCATGTGTATAGTCAGCGCGCAGTACAACTTCTCATGTGTGTATAGTCAGCGCGCAGTACAACTTCTCATGTGTATAGTCAGCGCGCAGTACAACTTCTCATGTGTATAGTCAGAGCGCAGTACAACTTCTCATGTGTATGGTCAGCGCACAGTACAACTTCTCATGTGTGTAGTCAGCGCGCAGTACAACTTCTCATGTGTATAGTCAGCGCGCAGTACAACTTCTCATGTGTATAGTCAGCGCACAGTACAACTTCTCATGTGTAAATTCTTTGGTATTTTCTTCATTTAATTTGTCTTCAATGGAAAACCACAAAAAGAATTGTCAAAAAGCCAAATTGGATATAATTCCACAGCAAACATAAAAAGGGGGTGGACAGAAGTATTGGCACTGTTTGAAAAATCATGTGATTCTTCTGTAATTTGTGTAATTATCAGCACCTGTTACTTACCTGAGGCACCTAACAGGTGGTGGCAATAACTAAATCACACTTGCAGCCGGTTGAAATGGATTAAAGTTGACTCCACCTCTGTCCTGTGTCCTTGTGTGACCACATTGAGCATGGAGAAAAGAAAGAAGACCAAAGAACTGTCTGAGGACTTGAGAAGCAAAATTGTGAGGAAGCCTGAGCAATCTCAAGGCTACAAGTCCATCTCCAAAGCCCTGAATGTTCCTGTGTCTACCGTGCGCAGTGTCAGTAAGAAGTGTAAAGCCCATGGCCCTGTGGCTAACCTCCCTAGATGTGGCCGCAAAAGAAACATTGACGAGAGATTTCACCGCAAGATTGTGCGGATGGCGGATAAAGAACCGCGACTAACATCCAAACAAGTCCAAGCTGCCCTGCAGTCCGAGGGTACAACAGTGTCACCCCGTACTATCCAGCGTCAGCGTCTGAATGAGAAGGGACTGTATGGTAGGAGACCCAGGAAGACCCCACTTCTTACCCACAGACAGAAGCCAGGCTGGAGTTTGCCAAAACTTACCTGAGAAAGCCAAAACCGTTCTGGAAGAATGTTCTCTGGTCAGAGGAGACAAAAGTAGGAGAAGGCCTCAACATAGAGATTACAGGAAAAAAGAGAAGAAGACGCCCCCTACAGTCAGACATGGCGGAGGTCCCTGATGGTTTGGGGTGGCTTTGCTGCCTCTGGCACTGGACTGCTTGACCGTGTGCATGGCATTATGAAGTCTGAAGACGACCAACACATTGTGCAGCATCATGTAGGGCCCAGTGTGAGAAAGCGGGGTCTCCCTCAGAGGTCAGGGCTCTTCCAGCAGGACAAGGACCCAAAACACACTTCAGGTCAGCACTAGAAAATGGTGGTGAGAGAAAGCCCTGGAGACTTGTAAAGTGGCAGCAATGAGTCCAGCCCTGAATCCCATAGAACACCTGTGGGGGAGGGGGAGAGATCTCTTGGTGGCAGTTTGGAGAAGGCCCCCTTCACCTCTCAGGGGGGACCGCGAGCAGGAGCCAAAGAAGAAGGGTCTAAGATTCCAGCAGAGTCCCCGGAGGGTCTGTCACTTATTTTGCAGCAGGTTGGCGAATTCTTTGCTGGACAAGTTCTAACCAGTTGATTGTCGGAGTTTTCTTCTTCACATCTGTCTGGAGATCTTAAAGGAGAAGCTGCAAATTCCTGACGTTCTCTGCTCTGCCTCTTCTCTCTTGGGCCTTGTTCATACTTTTGGGATTTGCCGCAGTGAATCTTCCCAAGGTGTAACTCAGAGTTCCTGGACCACAGGTTCCTGCGCGGCCTATAATCCTGATGCCTGTAAGTCCTTAGACCATCTTATGTGCCTGATGGGCTGATCTGCAGCTACCAGACACGATGCATGCTGTGCCTTGTGCTCTATACCCGTGTACAGGCTCAGTATTGGCGAGGGCTCTTATGTGCCTGATGGGCTGATCTGCAGCTACCAGACACGATGCATGCTGTGCCTTGTGCTCTATACCTGTGTACAGGCTCAGTATTGGTGAGGGCTCTTATGTGCCTGATGGGCTGATCTGCAACTACCAGACATGATGCATGCTGCGCCTTGTGCTCTATACCCGTGTACAGGCTCAGTATTGGTGAGGGCTCTTATGTGCCTGATGGGCTGATCTGCAGCTACCAGACACGATGCATGCTGTGCCTTGTGCTCTATACCCGTGTACAGGCTCAGTATTGGCGAGGGCTCTTATGTGCCTGATGGGCTGATCTGCAGCTACCAGACATGATGCATGCTGCGCCTTGTGCTCTATACCCGTGTACAGGCTCAGTATTGGCGAGGGCTCTTATGGGCTCTTATGTGCGGGTGCTGCTGTCGCCTCTCAACTGGGTTTTGGGCTCAGTACAGATGACAATACCTGGACAGAGAACAGAGGCTGCAGCCGCTTCTCCCACCGGCTGGGCAGCTGGCCCTTTAAGTTAACTGTGTCATGCCCAGGTGTGGAGCGCAGGGCACTCAGGCTGTTCCCATGCCAGGCTCTGTGCTCCAGCCTCTGGTGTCAGGGGCTGGGGGTGGTATATCTGCCCCCTCCTCTCTGGATAGCAGAGGGAGGAGGCTGTAGGAGGGGTAGGGGGGTATCAGATCACATGCTGAAGGCCAGCCCAGGAGACACAGAAGAATGAGGCTGTAATGAGAGCTCAGCCCTCCCTCCATATAAAGAGCAGCAGGCAGGGGGCACAGCCAGACCCCCGGCCTCATCGCCCCCCTGCGCACACCCCCGGCCCCAAACTGCAAACTTGTCATCAGCCTGCAAAGTTTGCACCAGGAATAGTCCAACAGTGTCTGGACCCAGGAGAAGACGCAAGGGCATCTGAGCCAGGCAAGCACCACACCGAGCCTGAGATCCCACCACCATGGGCATGCCCCGAGCCTGAGATACCACCACCACCAGCCTGGCCATACTTGGTCCATCTGAGCGGGGACATTCTGTAAGAAGCAGAGAAGTTTTGGAGATTTCTCTCTGTGCGGTTGGCCGGTGGCAGCTTCCACTGTGGGCACCATGCCAGCCAAGTGGGTACCACCACCTCCACTGCTCTGCCTGCTGCTCCTTACTCACATGGGCCTCTCTCTGAACCCCCAGGTGAACACCTGTGAGGCCAATGGCAGCATCTACTACGTGGGCGAGTGGTACTTTTTGGACTCAGATCATTGCACCCAATGCGAGTGCACCCCGGAGGGCCCAGCCTGTACCCGGACCGAGTGCACTGCCCTGCCACCCGCCTGCATGCATGTCAGCCACTACCCCACCGACTGCTGCCCCCGCTGTGAGAAGATCGGCTGTGAATATAGAGGAGAGGTGTATGAGCTCCAGGAGCAATTCCAGGTAAGTACCCAATGGGCAGTGTCATAATGTATGGTCCGGGGTACCCCTGTAATGTACACGATAATGGACACCTACCTCTACATCATACTCATCAAGGGCCACCTACCTCTACATCATACTCATCAAGGGGCACCTACCTCTACATCATACTCATCAAGGGGCACCTACCTCTACATCATACTCATCAAGGGCCACCTACCTCTACATCATACTCATCAAGGGCCACCTACCTCTACATCATACTCATCAAGGGGCACCTACCTCTACATCATACTCATCAAGGGCCACCTACCTCTACATCATACTCATCAAGGGACACCTACCTCTACGTCATACCTGTGACTACCTCTCAGACATGATATATACAGGCTGGTTGTCAGTAACAGGGGGCGGGGCTGTGACTACCTCTCAGACATGATATATACAGGCTGGTTGTCAGTAACAGGGGGCGGGGCTGTGACTACCTCTCAGACATGATATATACAGCTGGTTGTCAGTAACAGGGGGCGGAGCTGTGACTACCTCTCAGACATGGTATATACAGGCTGGTTGTCAGTAACAGGGGGCGGGGCTGTGACTACCTCTCAGACATGGTATATACAGGCTGGTTGTCAGTAACAGGGGGCGGGGCTGTGACTACCTCTCAGACATGGTATATACAGCTGGTTGTCAGTAACAGGGGGCGGGGCTGTGACTACCTCTCAGACATGATATATACAGCTGGTTGTCAGTAACAGGGGGCGGGGCTGTGACTACCTCTCAGACATGGTATATACAGCTGGTTGTCAGTAACAGGGGGCGGGGCTGTGACTACCTCTCAGACATGATATATACAGCTGGTTGTCAGTAACAGGGGGCGGGGCTGTGACTACCTCTACACATGATATATACAGCTGGTTGTCAGTAACAGGAGGCGGGGCTGTGACTACCTCTCAGACATGATATATACAGGCTGGTTGTCAGTAACAGGAGGCGGGGCTGTGACTACCTCTCAGACATGATATATACAGGCTGGTTGTCAGTAACAGGAGGCGGGGCTGTGACTACCTCTCAGACATGATATATACAGGCTGGTTGTCAGTAACAGGAGGCGGGGCTGTGACTACCTCTCAGACATGATATATACAGCTGGTTGTCAGTAACAGGGGGCGGGGCTGTGACTACCTCTCAGACATGGTATATACAGGCTGGTTGTCAGTAACAGGAGGCGGGGCTGTGACTACCTCTCAGACATGATATATACAGGCTGGTTGTCAGTAGCAGGGGGCGGGGCTGTGACTACCTCTCAGACATGGTATATACAGCTGGTTGTCAGTAACAGGGGGCGGGGCTGTGACTACCTCTCAGACATGGTATATACAGGCTGGTTGTCAGTAACAGGGGGCGGGGCTGTGACTACCTCTCAGACATGGTATATACAGGCTGGTTGTCAGTAACAGGGGGCGGGGCTGTGACTACCTCTCAGACATGATATATACAGCTGGTTGTCAGTAACAGGGGGCGGGGCTGTGACTACCTCTCAGACATGGTATATACAGCTGGTTGTCAGTAACAGGGGGCGGGGCTGTGACTACCTCTCAGACATGATATATACAGCTGGTTGTCAGTAACAGGGGGCGGGGCTGTGACTACCTCTACACATGATATATACAGCTGGTTGTCAGTAACAGGAGGCGGGGCTGTGACTACCTCTCAGACATGATATATACAGGCTGGTTGTCAGTAACAGGGGGCGGGGCTGTGACTACCTCTCAGACATGATATATACAGCTGTTTGTCAGTAACAGGGGGCGGGGCTGTGACTACCTCTCAGACATGATATATACAGGCTGGTTGTCAGTAACAGGGGGCGGGGCTGTGACTACCTCTCAGACATGATATATACAGCTGGTTGTCAGTAACAGGGGGCGGGGCTGTGACTACCTCTCAGACATGATATATACAGCTGGTTGTCAGTAACAGGGGGCGGGGCTGTGACTACCTCTCAGACATGGTATATACAGGCTGGTTGTCAGTAACAGGGGGCGGGGCTGTGACTACCTCTCAGACATGATATATACAGGCTGGTTGTCAGTAACAGGAGGCGGGGCTGTGACTACCTCTCAGACATGATATATACAGGCTGGTTGTCAGTAACAGGGGGCGGGGCTGTGACTACCTCTCAGACATGGTATATACAGGCTGGTTGTCAGTAACAGGGGGCGGGGCTGTGACTACCTCTCAGACATGATATATACAGGCTGGTTGTCAGTAACAGGAGGCGGGGCTGTGACTACCTCTCAGACATGATATATACAGGCTGGTTGTCAGTAACAGGGGGCGGGGCTGTGACTACCTCTCAGACATGGTATATACAGGCTGGTTGTCAGTAACAGGGGGCGGGGCTGTGACTACCTCTCAGACATGATATATACAGGCTGGTTGTCAGTAACAGGGGGCGGGGCTGTGACTACCTCTCAGACATGATATATACAGCTGGTTGTCAGTACCAGGGGGCGGGGCTGTGACTACCTCTCAGACATGATATATACAGGCTGGTTGTCAGTAACAGGGGGCGGGGCTGTGACTACCTCTCAGACATGGTATATACAGCTGGTTGTCAGTAACAGGGGGCGGGGCTGTGACTACCTCTCAGACATGATATATACAGCTGGTTGTCAGTAACAGGGGGCGGGGCTGTGACTACCTCTCAGACATGATATATACAGCTGGTTGTCAGTAACAGGGGGCGGGGCTGTGACTACCTCTCAGACATGATATATACAGCTGGTTGTCAGTAACAGGGGGCGGGGCTGTGACTACCTCTACACATGATATATACAGCTGGTTGTCAGTAACAGGAGGCGGGGCTGTGACTACCTCTCAGACATGATATATACAGGCTGGTTGTCAGTAACAGGGGGCGGGGCTGTGACTACCTCTCAGACATGATATATACAGGCTGGTTGTCAGTAACAGGGGGCGGGGCTGTGACTACCTCTCAGACATGATATATACAGGCTGGTTGTCAGTAACAGGGGGCGGGGCTGTGACTACCTCTCAGACATGATATATACAGGCTGGTTGTCAGTAACAGGGGGCGGGGCTGTGACTACCTTTCAGGCATGATATATACAGCTGGTTGTCAGTAACAGGGGGCGGGGCTGTGACTACCTCTCAGACATGATATATACAGGCTGGTTGTCAGTAACAGGGGGCGGGGCTGTGACTACCTCTCAGACATGATATATACAGCTGGTTGTCAGTAACAGGGGGCGGGGCTGTGACTACCTCTCAGACATGGTATATACAGGCTGGTTGTCAGTAACAGGGGGCGGGGCTGTGACTACCTCTCAGACATGATATATACAGCTGGTTGTCAGTAACAGGGGGCGGGGCTGTGACTACCTCTCAGACATGATATATACAGCTGGTTGTCAGTAACAGGGGGCGGGGCTGTGACTACCTCTCAGACATGGTATATACAGCTGGTTGTCAGTAACAGGGGGCGGGGCTGTGACTACCTCTCAGACATGATATATACAGGCTGGTTGTCAGTAACAGGGGGCGGGGCTGTGACTACCTCTCAGACATGGTATATACAGGCTGGTTGTCAGTAACAGGGGGCGGGGCTGTGACTACCTCTCAGACATGATATATACAGGCTGGTTGTCAGTAACAGGGGGCGGGGCTGTGACTACCTCTCAGACATGATATATACAGGCTGGTTGTCAGTAACAGGGGGCGGGGCTGTGACTACCTCTCAGACATGATATATACAGGCTGGTTGTCAGTAACAGGGGGCGGGGCTGTGACTACCTCTCAGACATGGTATATACAGGCTGGTTGTCAGTAACAGGGGGCGGGGCTGTGACTACCTCTCAGACATGATATATACAGGCTGGTTGTCAGTAACAGGGGGCGGGGCTGTGACTACCTCTCAGACATGATATATACAGCTGGTTGTCAGTAACAGGGGGCGGGGCTGTGACTACCTCTCAGACATGGTATATACAGCTGGTTGTCAGTAACAGGGGGCGGGGCTGTGACTACCTCTCAGACATGGTATATACAGCTGGTTGTCAGTAACAGGAGGCGGGGCTGTGACTACCTCTCAGACATGATATATACAGCTGGTTGTCAGTAACAGGGGGCGGGGCTGTGACTACCTCTCAGACATGATATATACAGCTGGTTGTCAGTAACAGGGGGCGGGGCTGTGACTACCTCTCAGACATGATATATACAGGCTGGTTGTCAGTAACAGGGGGCGGGGCTGTGACTACCTCTCAGACATGATATATACAGGCTGGTTGTCAGTAACAGGGGGCGGGGCTGTGACTACCTCTCAGACATGATATATACAGGCTGGTTGTCAGTAACAGGGGGCGGGGCTGTGACTACCTCTCAGACATGATATATACAGCTGGTTGTCAGTAACAGGGGGCGGGGCTGTGACTACCTCTCAGACATGATATATACAGCTGGTTGTCACATTATTGTCATGGTGATACTTACCCTGGGGTCTCACTTTTTGGCGCTGCGCCTTGCTTACATGTATATAAGATGTGATTTCTTGGCGTCTCTTCAGACACTAGTGACACCAGGACAATCACTCTCATCATCACACATCACTTTTTTTTTAACTGTGGACGTGAATTTCAGGCGGTCGGACTTGTACAGGGATGAGGTGACAGTAAATTGTGGGTGACCAGGAGGTTCTGATGATGTCACCGCTACTGTAACGTCACAGAGATACCCGACCCGGGGTAGGCTGATGTTGGGGGTTGTCGTTCCCGGGCCCGGGGTAGGCTGATGTTGGGGGTTGTCGTTCCCGGACCCGGGGTAGGCTGATGTTGGGGGTTGTCGTTCCCGGGCCCGGGGAAGGCTGATGTTGGGGGTTGTCGTTCCCGGGCCGGGGAAGGCTGATGTTGGGGGTTGTCGTTCCCGGGCCGGGGAAGGCTGATGTTGGGGGTTGTCGTTCCCGGGCCCGGGGAAGGCTGATGTTGGGGGTTGTCGTTCCCGGGCCCGGGGTAGGCTGATGTTGGGGTTGTTGTTCCCGGGGTAGGCTGATGTTGGGGGTTGTCGTTCCCGGGCCCGGGGTAGGCTGATGTTGGGGGTTGTCGTTCTCGGGGTAGGCTGATGTTGGGGGTTGTCGTTCCCGAGCCCGGGGTAGGCTGATGTTGGGGGTTGTCGTTCCCGGGGTAGGCTGATGTTGGGGGTTGTAGTTCCCGGGCCCAGGGTAGGCTGATGTTGGGGGATGTCGTTCCCGGGCCCAGGGTAGGCTGATGTTGGGGGTTGTCGGGCCCGGGGTAGACTGATGTTGGGGGTTGTCGTTCCCGGGCCCGGGGTAGGCTGATGTTGGGGGTTGTTGTTCCCGGGGTAGGCTGATGTTGGGGGTTGTTGTTCCCGGGCCCGGGGTAGGCTGATGTTGGGGGTTGTTGATCCCGGGCCCGGGGTAGGCTGATGTTGGGGGTTGTTGATCCCGGGCCCGGGGTAGGCTGATGTTGGGGGTTGTTGATCCCGGGCCCGGGGTAGGCTGATGTTGGGGGTTGTAGATCCGGGGTAGGCTGATGTTGGGGGTTGTAGATCCGGGGTAGGCTGATGTTGGGGGATGTCGTTCCCAGGCCCAGGGTAGGCTGATGTTGGGGGTTGTCGGGCCCGGGGTAGACTGATGTTGGGGGTTGTTGTTCCCGGGCCCGGGGTAGGCTGATGTTGGGGGTTGTTGATCCCGGGCCCGGGGTAGGCTGATGTTGGGGGTTGTTGATCCCGGGCCCGGGGTAGGCTGATGTTGGGGGTTGTTGATCCCGGGCCCGGGGTAGGCTGATGTTGGGGGTTGTAGATCCGGGGTAGGCTGATGTTGGGGGATGTCGTTCCCAGGCCCAGGGTAGGCTGATGTTGGGGGTTGTAGATCCGGGGTAGGCTGATGTTGGGGGATGTCGTTCCCAGGCCCAGGGTAGGCTGATGTTGGGGGTTGTCGTTCTCGGGGTAGGCTGATGTTGGGGGTTGTCGTTCTCGGGGTAGGCTGATGTTGGGGGTTGTTGTTCCCGGGCCCGGGGTAGGTTGATGTTGGGGGTTGTAGATCCGGGGTAGGCTGATGTTGGGGGATGTCATTCCCAGGCCCGGGGTAGGCTGATGTTGGGGATTGTAGATCCCGGGCCATCTGCTAATACTGCAGAATCAGACAATACAACTGGCTGCCAGATGAGTCAGTAAGCTGCAGGCACGCGATGAGGAATTGTACAGGGGGTGCAGGACGAGGGGGCACATTCCAGGGAAACTCTCAGTACAGGAGACCCCAATAGGCTGCGCCCATAGAGGAAGTGATAAAGGGGCCACTGCAACAGGAAGAGGGATTGGGGGAACTCTGGCTGTTACTGTTATGGGGGGGCTGTGGCTGTCACTGTTATGGGGGGCTGTGGCTGTCACCGTTATGGGGGGGCTGTGGCTGTCACTGTTATGGGGGGGGGCCTGTGGCTGTCACAGTTATGGGGGGGTGGTGGCTGTCACTATTATGGGGGGGGCTGTGGCTGTCACAGTTATGGGGGGGGGCTGTGGCTGTCACCATTATGGGGGGGCTGTGGCTGTCACAGTTATGGGGGGGCTGTGGCTGTCACAGTTATGGGGGGGCTGTGGCTGTCACCGTTATGGGGGGGCTGTGGCTCACAGTTATGGGGGGGCTGTGGGTGTCACTGTTATGGGGGGGCTGCGGGTGTCACCGTTATGGGGGGGGCTGCGGGTGTCACCGTTATGGGGGGGGCTGCGGGTGTCACCGTTATGGGGGGGCTGCGGGTGTCACCGTTATGGGGGGGGCTGCGGGTGTCACCGTTATGGGGGGGGCTGCGGGTGTCACCGTTATGGGGGGGGCTGCGGGTGTCACCGTTATGGGGGGGCTGTGGCTGTCACCGTTATGGGGGGGCTGTGGCTCATAGTTATGGGGGGGGCTGTGGCTGTCACCGTTATGGGGGGGGGCTGCGGGTGTCACTGTTATGGGGGGGCTGCGGGTGTCACTGTTATGGGGGGGGGGGCTGTGGCTGTCACCGTTATGGGGGGGCTGTGGCTCATAGTTATGGGGGGGGCTGTGGCTGTCACCGTTATGGGGGGGGGCTGCGGGTGTCACTGTTATGGGGGGGCTGCGGGTGTCACTGTTATGGGGGGGCTGCGGGTGTCACTGTTATGGGGGGGGGGCTGTGGCTGTCACAGTTATGGGGGGGGCTGCGGGTGTCACTGTTATGGGGGGGCTGCGGGTGTCACTGTTATGGGGGGGGCTGCGGGTGTCACTGTTATGGGGGGGGCTGCGGCTGTCACTGTTATGGGGGGGAGGGGCTGTGGCTGTCACAGTTATGGGGGGGGGGGCTGCGGGTGTCACTGTTATGGGGGGGCTGCGGCTGTCACCGTTATGGGGGGGGCTGCGGCTGTCACCGTTATGGGGGGGGGGCTGCGGCTGTCACAGTTATGGGGGGGGCTGCGGGTGTCACTGTTATGGGGGGGGCTGCGGGTGTCACTGTTATGGGGGGGCTGCGGGTGTCACTGTTATGGGGGGGCTGCGGGTGTCACTGTTACTGCTCCTCATCCTGGGCCCTGTTATGAGATGTTTCGGTTGCTGACATTTATAGCGCGTCTTTCTTGCGGTGATTTTGGCGTTCTGCCTTCGGAATGTTCCTGAGCAGTAAAACCGCCAAATCCAGAGGAAACCAATAAACTGCGGCAAATGGCTGAAACAGAACAGACCGTTAACCCTTTCTACACCAGATAATTCTTACATCTTGGAGAATCTATGAGGCCGATACTTAAAGGGGTTTCAGACCAATATTAAAGAATGTGCAATAAAAAGCTCTAGAATTCTCCAATAGACTTTCTGGATCACTTCCTCGCGGCTTCCTAGATCTCGGCTCGCTGTCACTCATTCTCTTACTTCTAGAGGAGAAAACTCTGAAGGTGGTCATGTGACTTGCGCTCCGTGGTCATGTGACTTGCGCTCCGTGGTCATGTGACTTGCGCTCCGTGGTCATGTGACTTGCGCTCTGTGGTCATGTGACTTGCGCTCCGTGGTCATGTGACTTGCGCTCTGTGGTCATGTGACTTGCGCTCCGTGGTCATGTGACTTGCGCTCCGTGGTCATGTGACTTGCGCTCCGTGGTCACATGATGAGCACACAGGTGTACAGCTGATTACCAGGCAGATGTCTGATTACTGCGCTGTGACTGTAACGAGCTGTACACCTGTGTACTCATCACATGACCACGGAGCGTAAGTCACATGACCACGGTCAGAGTTTTCTCCTCTACAAGTAACAGAATGAGTGACAGCGAGCCGAGATCTAGGAAACCGCGAGGAAGTGATACAAAAAGTCTATTGGAGAATTCTAGAGCTTTTTATTGTACATTTGTTTGTCAATATTGGTCTGAAAGTGGCCGATCCCTTTAAGGTCACCGTTCACACGGGACATATCTCTGCGCAGAAATATGATTGTAGTGCAGATGTAGGAGCAGCCGATTACAGGAGGCCGTAAGTGATATCAGTGATATTATACAGGAGGTGACATCAGATATCAGTGATATTATACAGGAGGTGACATCATCAGATATCAGTGATATTATACAGGAGGTGACATCATCAGATATCAGTGATATTATACAGGAGGTGACATCATCAGATATCAGTGATATTATACAGGAGGTGACATCATCAGATATCAGTGATATTATACAGGAGGTGACATCATCAGATATCAGTGATATTATACAGGAGGTGACATCATCAGATATCAGTGATATTATACAGGAGGTGACATCAGATATCAGTGATATTATACAGGAGGTGACATCATCAGATATCAGTGATATTATACAGGAGGTGACATCAGATATCAGTGATATTATACAGGAGGTGACATCATCAGATATCAGTGATATTATACAGGAGGTGACATCAGATATCAGTGATATTATACAGGAGATGACATCAAATATCAGTGATATTATACAGGAGGTGACATAATCAGATATCAGTGATATTATACAGGAGGTGCCATCATCAGATATCAGTGATATTATACAGGAGGTGACATCATCAGATATCAGTGATATTATACAGGAGGTGACATCATCAGATATCAGTGATATTATACAGGAGGTGACATCAGATATCAGTGATATTATACAGGAGGTGACATCATCAGATATCAGTGATATTATACAGGAGGTGACATCAGATATCAGTGATATTATACAGGAGGTGACATCATCAGATATCAGTGATATTATACAGGAGGTGACATCAGATATCAGTGATATTATACAGGCGGTGACATCATCAGATATCAGTGATATTATACAGGAGGTGACATCAGATATCAGTGATATTATACAGGAGGTGACATCAGATATCAGTGATATTATACAGGAGGTGACATCAGATATCAGTGATGGTATACAGGAGGTGACATCAGATATCAGTGATATTATACAGGAGGTGACATCATCAGATATCAGTGATATTATACAGGAGGTGACATCAGATATCAGAGATATTATACAGGCGGTGACATCAGATATCAGAGATATTATACAGGCGGTGACATCAGATATCAGTGATATTATACAGGAGGTGACATCATCAGATATCAGTGATATTATACAGGAGGTGACATCATCAGATATCAGTGATATTATACAGGCGGTGACCATCAGATATCAGTGATATTATACAGGAGGTGACATCAGATATCAGTGATATTATACAGGGGGTGACATCAGATATCAGTGATATTATACAGGAGGTGACATCATCAGATATCAGTGATATTATACAGGCGGTGACATCATCAGATATCAGTGATATTATACAGGAGGTGACATCATCAGATATCAGTGATATTATACAGGAGGTGACATCATCAGATATCAGTGATATTATACAGGAGGTGACATCATCAGATATCAGTGATATTATACAGGAGGTGACATCAGATATCAGTGATATTATACAGGAGGTGACATCATCAGATATCAGTGATATTATACAGGAGGTGACATCAGATATCAGTGATATTATACAGGAGGTGACATCATCAGATATCAGTGATATTATACAGGAGGTGACATCAGATATCAGTGATATTATACAGGGGGTGACATCATCAGATATCAGTGATATTATACAGGAGGTGACATCAGATATCAGTGATATTATACAGGAGGTGACATCAGACATCAGTGATATTATACAGGCGGTGACATCATCAGATATCAGTGATATTATACAGGAGGTGACATCAGATATCAGTGATATTATACAGGCGGTGACATCAGATATCAGTGATATTATACAGGAGGTGACATCAGACATCATAGATATTATACAGGAGGTGACATCAGATATCAGTGATATTATACAGGAGGTGACATCATCAGATATCAGTGATATTATACAGGGGGTGACATCAGATATCAGTGATATTATACAGGAGGTGACATCATCAGATATCAGTGATATTATACAGGAGGTGACATCAGATATCAGTGATATTATACAGGGGGTGACATCATCAGATATCAGTGATATTATACAGGAGGTGCCATCATCAGATATCAGTGATATTATACAGGAGGTGACATCATCAGATATCAGTGATATTATGCAGCAGGTGACCTCAGATATCAGTGATATTATACAGGAGGTGACATCATCAGATATCAGTGATATTATACAGGAGGGGATCAGATATCAGTGATATTATACAGGAGGTGACATCATCAGATATCAGTGATATTATACAGGAGGTGACATCAGATATCAGTGATATTATACAGGAGGTGACATCAGATATCAGTGATATTATACAGGAGGTGACATCAGATATCAGTGATATTATACAGGAGGTGACATCATCAGATATCAGTGATATTATACAGGAGGTGACATCATCAGATATCAGTGATATTATACAGGAGGTGACATCAGATATCAGTGATATTATACAGGAGGTGACATCAGATATCAGTGATATTATACAGGAGGTGACATCATCAGATATCAGTGATATTATACAGGAGGTGACATCAGATATCAGTGATATTATACAGGGGGTGACATCATCAGATATCAGTGATATTATACAGGAGGTGACATCAGATATCAGTGATATTATACAGGAGGTGACATCAGACATCAGTGATATTATACAGGCGGTGACATCATCAGATATCAGTGATATTATACAGGAGGTGACATCAGACATCAGTGATATTATACAGGCGGTGACATCATCAGATATCAGTGATATTATACAGGAGGTGACATCAGATATCAGTGATATTATACAGGAGGTGACATCAGATATCAGTGATATTATACAGGCGGTGACATCAGATATCAGAGATATTATACAGGAGGTGACATCAGATATCAGAGATATTATACAGGCGGTGACATCAGAGATATACAGGAGGTGACATCAGATATCAGTGATATTATACAGGCGGTGACATCAGATATCAGTGATATTATACAGGAGGTGACATCAGACATCATAGATATACAGGAGGTGACATCAGATATCAGTGATATTATACAGGAGGTGACATCAGATATCAGTGATATTATACAGGAGGTGACATCATCAGATATCAGTGATATTATACAGGAGGTGACATCAGATATCAGTGATATTATACAGGGGGTGACATCATCAGATATCAGTGATATTATACAGGAGGTGCCATCATCAGATATCAGTGATATTATACAGGAGGTGACATCATCAGATATCAGTGATATTATGCAGCAGGTGACATCAGATATCAGTGATATTATACAGGAGGTGACATCAGATATCAGTGATATTATACAGGAGGTGACATCATCAGATATCAGTGATATTATACAGGAGGTGACATCAGATATCAGTGATATTATACAGGAGGTGACATCATCAGATATCAGTGATATTATACAGGAGGTGACATCAGATATCAGTGATATTATACAGGAGGTGACATCAGATATCAGTAATATTATACAGGGGGTGACATCATCAGATATCAGTGACATTATACAGGAGGTGACATCATCAGATATCAGTGATATTATACAGGAGGTGACATCAGATATCAGTGATATTATACAGGAGGTGACATCATCAGATATCAGTGATATTATACAGGAGGTGACATCAGATATCAGTGATATTATACAGGAGGTGACATCAGATATCAGTGATATTATACAGGAGGTGACATCAGATATCAGTGATATTATACAGGAGATGACATCAGATATCAGTGATATTATACAGGAGGTGACATCATCAGATATCAGTGATATTATACAGGAGATGACATCAGATATCAGTGATATTATACAGGAGGTGACATAATCAGATATCAGTGATATTATACAGGAGGTGCCATCATCAGATATCAGTGATATTATACAGGAGGTGACATCATCAGATATCAGTGATATTATACAGGAGGTGACATCATCAGATATTAGTGATATTATACAGGAGGTGACATCAGATATCAGTGATATTATACAGGAGGTGACATCATCAGATATCAGTGATATTATACAGGAGGTGACATCAGATATCAGTGATATTATACAGGAGGTGACATCAGATATCAGTGATATTATACAGGAGGTAACATCATCAGATATCAGTGATATTATACAGGAGGTGACATCATCAGATATCAGTGATATTATACAGGAGGTGACATCAGATATTAGTGATATTATACAGGCGGTGACATCATCAGATATCAGTGATATTATACAGGAGGTGACATCATCAGATATCAGTGATATTATACAGGAGGTGACATCAGATATCAGTGATATTATACAGGAGGTGACATCAGATATCAGTGATATTATACAGGAGGTGACATCATCAGATATCAGTGATATTATACAGGAGGTGACATCAGATATCAGTGATATTATACAGGGGGTGACATCATCAGATATCAGTGATATTATACAGGAGGTGACATCAGATATCAGTGATATTATACAGGAGGTGACATCAGATATCAGTGATATTATACAGGAGGTGACATCATCAGATATCAGTGATATTATACAGGAGGTGACATCATCAGATATCAGTGACATTATACAGGAGGTGACATCAGATATCAGTGATATTATACAGGAGGTGACATCAGATATCAGTGATATTATACAGGAGGTGACATCATCAGATATCAGTGATATTATACAGGAGGTGACATCAGATATCAGTGATATTATACAGGGGGTGACATCATCAGATATCAGTGATATTATACAGGAGGTGACATCAGATATCAGTGATATTATACAGGAGGTGACATCAGACATCAGTGATATTATACAGGCGGTGACATCATCAGATATCAGTGATATTATACAGGAGGTGACATCAGACATCAGTGATATTATACAGGCGGTGACATCATCAGATATCAGTGATATTATACAGGAGGTGACATCAGACATCAGTGATATTATACAGGCGGTGACATCATCAGATATCAGTGATATTATACAGGAGGTGACATCAGATATCAGTGATATTATACAGGAGGTGACATCAGATATCAGTGATATTATACAGGCGGTGACATCAGATATCAGAGATATTATACAGGAGGTGACATCAGATATCAGAGATATTATACAGGCGGTGACATCAGAGATATACAGGAGGTGACATCAGATATCAGTGATATTATACAGGCGGTGACATCAGATATCAGTGATATTATACAGGAGGTGACATCAGACATCATAGATATACAGGAGGTGACATCAGATATCAGTGATATTATACAGGAGGTGACATCAGATATCAGTGATATTATACAGGAGGTGACATCATCAGATATCAGTGATATTATACAGGAGGTGACATCAGATATCAGTGATATTATACAGGGGGTGACATCATCAGATATCAGTGATATTATACAGGAGGTGCCATCATCAGATATCAGTGATATTATACAGGAGGTGACATCATCAGATATCAGTGATATTATGCAGCAGGTGACATCAGATATCAGTGATATTATACAGGAGGTGACATCAGATATCAGTGATATTATACAGGAGGTGACATCATCAGATATCAGTGATATTATACAGGAGGTGACATCAGATATCAGTGATATTATACAGGAGGTGACATCATCAGATATCAGTGATATTATACAGGAGGTGACATCAGATATCAGTGATATTATACAGGAGGTGACATCAGATATCAGTGATATTATACAGGAGGTGACATCAGATATCAGTGATATTATACAGGAGGTGACATCATCAGATATCAGTGATATTATACAGGAGGTGACATCAGATATCAGTGATATTATACAGGAGGTGACATCAGATATCAGTAATATTATACAGGGGGTGACATCATCAGATATCAGTGACATTATACAGGAGGTGACATCATCAGATATCAGTGATATTATACAGGAGGTGACATCAGATATCAGTGATATTATACAGGAGGTGACATCATCAGATATCAGTGATATTATACAGGAGGTGACATCAGATATCAGTGATATTATACAGGAGGTGACATCAGATATCAGTGATATTATACAGGAGATGACATCAGATATCAGTGATATTATACAGGAGGTGACATCATCAGATATCAGTGATATTATACAGGAGATGACATCAGATATCAGTGATATTATACAGGAGGTGACATAATCAGATATCAGTGATATTATACAGGAGGTGCCATCATCAGATATCAGTGATATTATACAGGAGGTGACATCATCAGATATCAGTGATATTATACAGGAGGTGACATCATCAGATATTAGTGATATTATACAGGAGGTGACATCAGATATCAGTGATATTATACAGGAGGTGACATCATCAGATATCAGTGATATTATACAGGAGGTGACATCAGATATCAGTGATATTATACAGGAGGTGACATCATCAGATATCAGTGATATTATACAGGAGGTGACATCAGATATCAGTGATATTATACAGGCGGTGACATCATCAGATATCAGTGATATTATACAGGAGGTGACATCAGATATCAGTGATATTATACAGGAGGTGACATCAGATATCAGTGATGGTATACAGGAGGTGACATCAGATATCAGTGATATTATACAGGAGGTGACATCATCAGATATCAGTGATATTATACAGGAGGTGACATCATCAGATATCAGTGATATTATACAGGAGGTGACATCAGATATTAGTGATATTATACAGGAGGTGACATCAGATATCAGTGATATTATACAGGAGGTGACATTAGATATCAGTGATATTATACAGGAGGTGACATCATCAGATATCAGTGATATTATACAGGAGGTGACATCATCAGATATCAGTGATATTATACAGGAGGTGACATCATCAGATATCAGTGATATTATACAGGAGGTGACATCAGATATCAGTGATATTATACAGGAGGTGACATCATCAGATATCAGTGATATTATACAGGAGGTGACATCAGATATCAGTGATATTATACAGGAGGTGACATCATCAGATATCAGTGATATTATACAGGAGGTGACATCAGATATCAGTGATATTATACAGGAGATGACATCAGATATTAGTGATATTATACAGGAGGTGACATCAGATATCAGTGATATTATACAGGAGGTGACATCAGATATTAGTGATATTATACAGGAGGTGACATCAGATATCAGTGATATTATACAGGAGGTGACATCATCAGATATCAGTGATATTATACAGGAGGTGACATCATCAGATATCAGTGATATTATACAGGAGGTGACATCAGATATCAGTGATATTATACAGGAGGTGACATCAGATATTAGTGATATTATACAGGAGGTGACATCAGATATCAGTGATATTATACAGGAGGTGACATCATCAGATATCAGTGATATTATACAGGAGGTGACATCATCAGATATCAGTGATATTATACAGGAGGTGACATCAGATATCAGTGATATTATACAGGAGGTGACATCAGATATCAGTGATATTATACAGGAGAAGACATCAGATATTAGTGATATTATACAGGAGGTGACATCAGATATCAGTGATATTATACAGGAGGTGACATCAGATATCAGTGATATTATACAGGAGGTGACATCATCAGATATCAGTGATATTATACAGGAGGTGACATCAGATATCAGTGATATTATACAGGAGGTGACATCAGATATCAGTGATATTATACAGGAGGGGATCAGATATCAGTGATATTATACAGGAGGTGACATCAGATATCAGTGATATTATACAGGAGGTGACATCATCAGATATCAGTGATATTATACAGGAGGGGATCAGATATCAGTGATATTATACAGGAGGTGACATCAGATATCAGTGATATTATACAGGAGGTGACATCATCAGACATCAGTGATATTATACAGGAGGTGACATCAGATATCAGTGATATTATACAGGAGGTGACATCAGATATCAGTGATATTATACAGGAGGTGACATCATCAGACATCAGTGATACAGTGTATCAGATCTTTGCTTTGTCCTGGAGCGCAGGCTGCTACGTTGTAACAAACCCTGGATTAGGGTCATTACCTTTACTAATTATGTGAAGCTCCGCCTCCACCAGTGATATAACAATTCTATGCATGACGACTACGACAGCGCGGCCTGAGGAGTCCATGAAGAAGCTGCTGCTTGTGAAGATTTTTTTCTTGTCTAGATTGTGATTGGTTTAGAGGAGCTCGTTAACCCCTGAATACCTGGTGGTTAATACATCAGCTGTAGCTACTTGTTGATGGTTTCCAGGCCGCAGTAGGTTAGATGTAGGTGACCTGTGAGAGTGGCGCCCCCTAGTGCTGTGGCTGCTGGATGTCAGTATGATGTGGGTACTGATGCAGTTGTCTGCTGTGTGTGTACACGGCCTTATCATCGCCATCTTGTCTTTCAGCCCTCAGAATGTGAACAGTGCACCTGTGACCTGGATGGCATCGCCCGCTGCCTGGTAGCCGACTGCGCCCCCCCACCATGTGTGAACCCCGTGTATGAGAAGGGCGAGTGCTGCCCCCGATGTAAAGATGGTGAGTCAGGATCCAATGACACCTCGGGAAGGGGGAGGGGGGGTTGCGCCATTTGCACCAGTATTCTAGTGTACACAGAGTTAAAAACTAGAAAAAGAAAAAAAAATTGTGTAAGGGGAGGCTTGTGCAAAAAAATGAGACTTTTTCCACTTTTGCACTAGCACAGACGAGGAGATGTCTGATCCATCTGCCACATGGGGGCAGCACTGGCGGTATCAGTCACCCCACCCTGCTCCTGTGAGGCCCTGCGCTGGGAGGAGTCAGGGGTGGGCGGGGCATCTGTCCTGTACATTATAATGGTTGTAATTCTCCCTCTTACAGGTCCCAACTGTTATGCCGACGCCTCCCAGGGCCGCGTGATTCCCGCTGGTCAGTACGTGTGGGTGGACGCTTGTACCAAGTGTCGGTGTCATGATGGGCAGGACGTCGGCTACTGGGAAGGAAACCGCCTGGCCAAATGTGTGAAGACTAAGAACTGCAGCACAGAGGAACATCAGCAGAACTCCTAGAGGGCGGGCCCCTCCCCCTAGTGGACAGCATGGTGGCCGCCCGAATCTGGGCAAAAGAGCAGGGGTGGGGCTAGAGACTCCTCCTGGGCGGGGACTGTGCACAATAGAATCCAATGTTGTAATGTATCCTATAGATGGCGGCACGTATAGTTATATATACATGTCTTATTAGGATACTGAGGGCAGTAAGATGTTGCCGTAGTACCGGAGGACGTGCCGCCATGTCACGTGTGTTACCGCTTACACTACACGCCAATGTCTGTAACATTAAACTCTCCTCCTGTAGCCTCGGCCTCCTCATTTAGCGGTGTTCACACTGGGCAGCGCGGACGTCGCCGCCTTCACCTGCTGGGAAGAAAATTTGGCCCACAACAAATGTAATAATTATTTTATGAAAACTGTAAAGACGCAGATTACAATAATATTCTCGTCTCTGAACCCCGACACAGGTCATAGAAAAAGAATTACAAGAAGCATCCAAAGTGGACAGACCTGCCCCCGCACAATCCGACAAAGGGGCGGTCCCAAATCACACTGACACCAGGCACCAACTCTAGGACAAGGCGGGAGGAGGGGGCCGCGGGAGACGTGACCGCCGCCAGGAGGGGGCCGCGGGAGTCGTGACCGCCGCCAGGAGGGGGCCGCGGGAGACGTGACCGATGCCAGGAGGGGGCCGCGGGAGACGTGACCGCCGCCAGGAGGGGGCCGCGGGAGTCGTGACCGCCGCCAGGAGGGGGCCGCGGGAGACGTGACCGATGCCAGGAGGGGGCCGCGGGAGACGTGACCGCCGCCAGGAGGGGGCCGCGGGAGACGTGACCGATGCCAGGAGGGGGCCGCGGGAGACGTGACCGCCGCCAGGAGGGGGCCGCGGGAGTCGTGACCGCCGCCAGGAGGGGGCCGCGGGAGTCGTGACCGCCGCCAGGAGGGGGCCGCGGGAGACGTGACCGCCGCCAGGAGGGGGCCGCGGGAGACGTGACCGCCGCCAGGAGGGGGCCGCGGGAGTCGTGACCGCCGCCAGGAGGGGGCCGCGGGAGTCGTGACCGATGTCAGGAGGGGGCCGCGGGAGTCGTGACCACCGCCAGGAGGGGGCCGCGGGAGTCGTAACCGATGCCAGGAGGGGGCCGCGGGAGACGTGACCGCCGCCAGGAGGGGGCCGCGGGAGTCGTGACCGCCGCCAGGAGGGGGCCGCGGGAGACGTGACCGCCGCCAGGAGGGGGCCGCGGGAGACGTGACCGCCGCCAGGAGGGGGCCGCGGGAGACGTGACTGATGCCAGGAGGGGGCCGCGGGAGGCGTGACCGCCGCCAGGAGGGGGCCGCGGGAGTCGTGACCGCCGCCAGGAGGGGGCCGCGGGAGTGGTGACCGCCGCCAGGAGGGGGCCGTGGGAGGCGTGACCGCCGCCAGGAGGGGGCCGCGGGAGTCCTGACCGCCGCCAGGAGGGGGCCGCGGGAGTCCTGAGCGCCGCCAGGAGGGGGCCGCGGGAGACGTGACCGCCGCCAGGAGGGGGCCGCGGGAGTCGTGACCGCCGCCAGGAGGGCGCCGCGGGAGACGTGACCGCCGCCAGGAGGGGGCCGCGGGAGTCGTGACCGCCGCCAGGAGGGGGCCGCGGGAGACGTGACCGATGTCAGGAGGGGGCCGCGGGAGACGTGACCGATGTCAGGAGGGGGCCGCGGGAGTCGTGACCGCCGCCAGGAGGGGGCCGCGGGAGTCGTGACCGTCGCCAGGAGGGGGCCGCGGGAGTCGTGACCGCCGCCAAGAGGGGGCCGCGGGAGACGTGACCGATGTCAGGAGGGGGCCGCGGGAGACGTGACCGATGTCAGGAGGGGGCCGCGGGAGACGTGACCACCGCCAGGAGGGGGCCGCGGGAGTCGTGACCGATGTCAGGAGGGGGCCGCGGGAGTCGTGACCGCCGCCAGGAGGGGGCCGCGGGAGGCGTGACCGCCGCCAGGAGGGGGCCGCGGGAGTCGTGACCACCGCCAGGAGGGGGCCGCGGGAGTCGTGACCGCCGCCAGGCGGGGGCCGCGGGAGTCGTGACCGATGCCAGGAGGGGGCCGCGGGAGTCGTGACCGCCGCCAGGAGGGGGCCGCGGGAGTCGTGACCGCCGCCAGGAGGGGGCCGCGGGAGACGTGACCGATGTCAGGAGGGGGCCGCGGGAGACGTGACCGATGTCAGGAGGGGGCCGCGGGAGACGTGACCACCGCCAGGAGGGGGCCGCGGGAGTCGTGACCGATGTCAGGAGGGGGCCGCGGGAGTCGTGACCGCCGCCAGGAGGGGGCCGCGGGAGGCGTGACCGCCGCCAGGAGGGGGCCGCGGGAGTCGTGACCACCGCCAGGAGGGGGCCGCGGGAGTCGTGACCGCCGCCAGGCGGGGGCCGCGGGAGTCGTGACCGATGCCAGGAGGGGGCCGCGGGAGTCGTGACCGCCGCCAGGAGGGGGCCGCGGGAGTCGTGACCGCCGCCAGGAGGGGGCCGCGGGAGACGTGACCGATGTCAGGAGGGGGCCGCGGGAGACGTGACCGATGTCAGGAGGGGGCCGCGGGAGACGTGACCACCGCCAGGAGGGGGCCGCGGGAGTCGTAACCGATGTCAGGAGGGGGCCGCGGGAGACGTGACCGATGCCAGGAGGGGGCCGCGGGAGTCGTGACCGATGTCAGGAGGGGGCCGCGGGAGACGTGACCGATGTCAGGAGGGGGCCGCGGGAGACGTGACCACCGCCAGGAGGGGGCCGCGGGAGTCGTGACCGATGTCAGGAGGGGGCCGCGGGAGACGTGACCGATGTCAGGAGGGGGCCGCGGGAGACGTGACCGATGTCAGGAGGGGGCCGCGGGAGACGTGACCGATGCCAGGAGGGGGCCGCGGGAGTCGTGACCGATGTCAGGAGGGGGCCGCGGGAGACGTGACCGATGTCAGGAGGGGGCCGCGGGAGACGTGACCGCCGCCAGGAGGGGGCCGCGGGAGTCGTGACCGCCGCCAGGAGGGGGCTGCGGGAGTCGTGACCGCCGCCAGGAGGGGGCTGCGGGAGTCGTGACCGATGTCAGGAGGGGGCCACGGGAGTCGTGACCGATGCCAGGAGGGGGCCGCGGGAGTCGTGACCGCCGCCAGGAGGGGGCCGCGGGAGACGTGACCGATGCCAGGAGGGGGCCACGGGAGTCGTGACCGATGTCAGGAGGGGGCCGCGGGAGACGTGACCACCGCCAGGAGGGGGCCGCGGGAGTCGTGACCGCCGCCAGGAGGGGGCCGCGGGAGTCGTGACCGATGCCAGGAGGGGGCCGCGGGAGTCGTGACCGCCGCCAGGAGGGGGCCGCGGGAGACGTGACCGCCGCCAGGAGGGGGCCGCGGGAGTCGTGACCGATGCCAGGAGGGGGCCGCGGGAGTCGTGACCGCCGCCAGGAGGGGGCCGCGGGAGACGTGACCGCCGCCAGGAGGGGGCCGCGGGAGTCGTGACCGATGCCAGGAGGGGGCCGCGGGAGGGGGGACTTAAAGAGGAAGAATCTGCTGTTTTTTTTTCTAAATTCACCGAATTTCCAAGTGGGCGGGAACCTTTTGCTTTTCTATGAGACAATTTAAGGAGAATCAGTGCTAGTTCACACGTAGAAGGGGTGCACGGATTTTAGAGACCCCCAATAGTGCGAGTTAATGGCGGGGATCTCATGAAGTCTATTATTTAGGATTTTCTAGGAGGATTCTTTAAGAACCCCCAAGGAGGCGGAGCACTGGAGGCGGAGCAATCCTATTCATATAGTTAGTATAACCACAGCGGCAGCGTTGCGAGGCCGGATTTCGCTGTGTCGTTTCTGCAGTGCTGCGGTTTTATTACCTATTGTGACCGGCAGTCGAAACACCCCCGCTGCTCCCCTCCTCTTCATGCCCCTTCCCTCCTGGAGTGCAGCTCTGGATGTGACTAGAGTAGGGCTCCATTCACACATTAACCTTCCAGGGTCCTAGAATTGTGGCCTGGCGTCTCTTAGGTGCTGTGGCCCCTGGACGGCACTGAGCAGACCCCGGGCCCTCCTGTCCCTCTGAGATAAGGCGATGCTATAGGTGGGTCAGTCACATGCAGGGGCGGCGGGGGCCCCGGGGCGGGGGAGCTCATGCACGTCGCCCATCTCACTTTTTTTCATATTTATGCCCAGTTACAGAAAAACAAATGAAAAAAAAAAATGTGAAAAACGTGGGAGAGGCAAAGAAAAGCCGAAACGGCGGGAGGCAGAGGGTTAACCCTTGTCAGCGTCCAGGCCAGTAATGGCGTCCTCCTGAGCGCTGCAGCGATGGCGGTCACATGACATACCAGCACCGCAACCTCATGGACTATGATGGCGTCGGACCGCCCACCGTGACTGGGTCTCTGGGGCAGGGGTCTTGTTGCTCTGGATGTGACTGGAGTCCTGAACAAGATTCACACGGAAAACAAAAAATTCTTTTAAAAATCCAGCAAAAATGGTCGGAGAGAACGGAGGAGCGGTCAGTCGTATGCGGGGGCGGGGTAGATCACAGTAGATCCCGCCGCAGCGGATCCCCTCATCCCTTACAATCTTCTCATGACGGCTGGTGGGCTGAGGCCCCCACAATGTGCAGAGTCCAGGGGGCGCTATCCCCTGGCTGGCCGAGGCGGCGGCTTCCCAATATCCACTGTGATGTTGGTGTACATGGGGTATTTGGCAAAGTGGATGAGCTGGTAGTGCAGGCTGTGGATCCCGTCCTTCTTCATCGTCACCTTCGTGTTCTGGATCTTTGTGAACCTGGAGCGAGCAAAGAAAACAGGTCAGAACCGAAACGGAAGTCGTGGTCACACAGACAGCTGCATCCAAGGGTCAGTGCGGCCAGTGGGGTGGTCAGTCTGGCGGTCAGTGGAGTCGGTCTGGCGGTCAGTGGAGTCGGTCTGGCGGTCAGTGCAACCAGAGGTATACAGTCATGGCCAAAAGTTCTGAGAATGCCACAAATCTCCTCTTGTCACATGATCTGCTCCCTCTGGTTTCTGTGTGTTGTCAGATGTTTTTATCACATACAGAAATAGAATTGCAATCATATTCTGAGTAATAAAAGCTTATAGTGACAGTTAGAAGGAGTTAGTGCAGCGGTGTAATATTTGCAGTGTTGCCCCTTCTTCTTCTTCAGGACCTCTGCAATTCTCCCTGGCAGCTCTCAATCACCTTCTGGACCAAATCCTGACTGATAGCCGTCCATTCTTGCACAATCAATGCTTGCATTTTGTCAGAATTTGTAGGTTCTTGTTTGTCCAGCCGTCTCTTGATGATTGACCACAAGTTCTCAATGGGATTAAGATCTGGGGAGTTTCCAGGCCATGGACCCAAAATCTCTCTGTTTTGTTCCCTGAGCCATTTAGTTCTCCCCTTTGCTTTATGGCAAGGTGCTCCATCATGCTGGAGAAGGCATTGTTGGTGGCCAAACTGCTCTTGGACGGTTGGGAGAAGTTGCTCTTGGAGGACATTCTGGTCCCATTCTTTATTCATGGCTGTGTTTTTAGGCAAGACTGTGAGAGAGCCGATTCCCTTGGCGGAGAAGCCACCCCACACATGAATGGTTTCAGGACGCTTTACAGTTGGCATGAGACAAGACTGGTGGTAGCGCTCACCTCCTCTTCTCCCAATAAGCTGTTTTCCAGATGTCCCAAACAATCGAAAAGGGGATTCATCAGAGAAAATGACTTTCCCCCAGTCCTCAGCAGTCCACTCCCTGGACCTTCTGCAGAATATCAGTCTGTCCCTGATGGTTTTTCTGGAGAGAAGTGGCTTCTTTGCTGCCCTCCTTGAGACCAGGCCTTGCTCCAAGAGTCTCCGCAGTCTCACAGTGCGTGCAGATGCACTCACACCTGCCTGCTGCCATTCCTGAGCAAGCTCTGCACTGCTGGTAGCCCAATCCCGCAGCTGAAACACTTTTAAGAGACGGTCCTGGCACTTGCTGGTCTTTCTTGGGCGCCCTGGAGCCTTTTTGCCAACAATGGAACCTCTCTCCTTGAAGTTCTTGATGATGCGATAGATTGGTGACTGAGGTGCAATCTTTCTAGCTGCGATACTCTTCCCTGTTAGGCCATTTTTGTGCAGTGCAATGATGACTGCACGCGTTTCTTTAGAGATAACCATGGGTAACAGAAGACAAACAATGATGCCAAGCACCAGCCTCCTTTTACAGTGTCCAGTGGTGTCATTCTTACTTAATCATGACAGATTGATCTCCAGTCCTGTCCTCATCAACACCCACACCTGTGTTACTGGAGCAATCACTGAAACCATGTTAGCTGGTCCTTTTAAGGCAGGGCTGCAATGATGTTGAAATGTGTTTTGGGGATAAAGTTCATTTTCTAGGCAAATATTGACTTTGCAAGTAATTGCTGTTCAGCTGATCACTCTTTATAACATTCTGGAGTATCTGCAAATTGTCATCAGGAAAACGGAAGCCGTAGACTTTGTAACAATTACTATTTGTAGCATTCTCAGAACTTTTGGCCATGACTGTACATTTTCTGCACTCTTACACATGTCACATGTATACTCTACCTTTATGGTGTAACTGAGCGATATATTAACCACCACACTGACCCCTCAGGACGCACTGAGCGCTATACTGAACCCTCCGATCACAATGACCTCACTGACCGGTACACTGCTGTTATATGTGGAAGCTCTATAATGTCACTGTCTGACACCTATAGATACAGACACAGGTCAGGGTCTGGCAGACTTACTGACAATTTCCATTAACAACCAGCATGACTGTGAGTTCAGCTCTGGAGCAAAAGAACCTTACAGGAGCTGCACTGCTGCATGGTGTGTACGCACGTCAGGGAGGCGGGGCTTACCGCTGGGGGTTGGGCTCATTGTGCTTATCACGCTCGTGTTTGATCATTCGGTAACGACCGATGCGAATATCAGGTCTGGAAACCTTCATCCCATTCAATGTGATCCTGGGGACAAGAGAGATGTGTAAGAGCCATTATGTATGGAGAGTATAGGGTCACCCTGTATACATCACCAGGAGGAGAGGTATGGAGAGTATAGGGTCACCCTGTATACATCACCAGGAGGGGAGGTATGGAGAGTATAGGGTCACCCTGTATACATCACCAGGAGGAGAGGTATAGAGAGTATAGGGTCACCCTGTATACATCACCAGGAGGAGAGGTATGGAGAGTATAGGGTCACCCTGTATACATCACCAGGAGGAGAGGTATAGAGAGTATAGGGTCACCCTGTATACATCACCAGGAGGAGAGGTATAGAGAGTATAGGGTCACCCTGTATACATCACCAGGAGAAGTATGGAGAGTATAGGGTCACCCTGTATACATCACCAGGAGAAGTATGGAGAGTATAGGGTCACCCTGTATACATCACCAGGAGGAGAGGTATGGAGAGTATAGGGTCACCCTGTATACATCACCAGGAGGAGAGGTATAGAGAGTATAGGGTCACCCTGTATACATCACCAGGAGGAGAGGTATGGAGAGTATAGGGTCACCCTGTATACATCACCAGGAGGAGAGGTATGGAGAGTATAGGGTCACCCTGTATACATCACCAGGAGAGGTATGGAGAGTATAGGGTCACCCTGTATACATCACCAGGAGGAGAGGTATGGAGAGTATAGGGTCACCCTGTATACATCACCAGGAGGAGAGGTATAGAGAGTATAGGGTCACCCTGTATACATCACCAGGAGGAGAGGTATGGAGAGTATAGGGTCACCCTGTATACATCACCAGGAGGAGAGGTATGGAGAGTATAGGGTCACCCTGTATACATCACCAGGAGGAGAGGTATAGAGAGTATAGGGTCACCATGTATACATCACCAGGAGAGGTATGGAGAATATAGGGACACCCTGTATACATCACCAGGAGGAGAGGTATAGAGAGTATAGGGTCACCCTGTATACATCACCAGGAGGAGAGGTATGGAGAGTATAGGGTCACCCTGTATACATCACCAGGAGGAGAGGTATAGAGAGTATAGGGTCACCCTGTATACATCACCAGGAGGAGAGGTATGGAGAGTATAGGGACACCCTGTATACATCACCAGGAGGAGAGGTATAGAGAGTATAGGGTCACCCTGTATACATCACCAGGAGGAGAGGTATAGAGAGTATAGGGTCACCCTGTATACATCACCAGGAGGAGAGGTATAGAGAGTATAGGGTCACCCTGTATACATCACCAGGAGGAGAGGTATAGAGAGTATAGGGTCACCCTGTATACATCACCAGGAGGAGAGGTATAGAGAGTATAGGGTCACCCTGTATACATCACCAGGAGGAGAGGTATGGAGAGTATAGGGTCACCCTGTATACATCACCAGGAGGAGAGGTATAGAGAGTATAGGGTCACCCTGTATACATCACCAGGAGGAGAGGTATAGAGAGTATAGGGTCACCCTGTATACATCACCAGGAGAGGTATAGAGAGTATAGGGTCACCCTGTATACATCACCAGGAGAAGTATGGAGAGTATAGGGTCACCCTGTATACATCACCAGGAGGAGAGGTATAGAGAGTATAGGGTCACCATGTATACATCACCAGGAGGAGAGGTATAGAGAGTATAGGGTCACCCTGTATACATCACCAGGAGGAGAGGTATAGAGAGTATAGGGTCACCCTGTATACATCACCAGGAGGAGAGGTATAGAGAGTATAGGGTCACCCTGTATACATCACCAGGAGGAGAGGTATAGAGAGTATAGGGTCACCCTGTATACATCACCAGGAGGAGAGGTATAGAGAGTATAGGGTCACCCTGTATACATCACCAGGAGGAGAGGTATAGAGAGTATAGGGTCACCCTGTATACATCACCAGGAGAGGTATGGAGAGTATAGGGTCACCCTGTATACATCACCAGGAGGAGAGGTATGGAGAGTATAGGGTCACCCTGTATACATCACCAGGAGAGGTATGGAGAGTATAGGGTCACCCTGTATACATCACCAGGAGGAGAGGTATAGAGAGTATAGGGTCACCCTGTATACATCACCAGGAGGAGAGGTATGGAGAGTATAGGGTCACCCTGTATACATCACCAGGAGGAGAGGTATAGAGAGTATAGGGTCACCCTGTATACATCACCAGGAGGAGAGGTATGGAGAGTATAGGGTCACCCTGTATACATCACCAGGAGGAGAGGTATAGAGAGTATAGGGTCACCCTGTATACATCACCAGGAGGAGAGGTATGGAGAGTATAGGGACACCCTGTATACATCACCAGGAGGAGAGGTATAGAGAGTATAGGGTCACCCTGTATACATCACCAGGAGGAGAGGTATGGAGAGTATAGGGTCACCCTGTATACATCACCAGGAGGAGAGGTATAGAGAGTATAGGGTCACCCTGTATACATCACCAGGAGGAGAGGTATGGAGAGTATAGGGTCACCCTGTATACATCACCAGGAGAGGTATGGAGAGTATAGGGTCACCCTGTATACATCACCAGGAGGAGAGGTATGGAGAGTATAGGGTCACCCTGTATACATCACCAGGAGGAGAGGTATAGAGAGTATAGGGTCACCCTGTATACATCACCAGGAGGAGAGGTATGGAGAGTATAGGGTCACCCTGTATACATCACCAGGAGAGGTATGGAGAGTATAGGGTCACCCTGTATACATCACCAGGAGGAGAGGTATGGAGAGTATAGGGTCACCCTGTATACATCACCAGGAGGAGAGGTATGGAGAGTATAGGGTCACCCTGTATACATCACCAGGAGGAGAGGTATAGAGAGTATAGGGTCACCCTGTATACATCACCAGGAGGAGAGGTATAGAGAGTATAGGGTCACCCTGTATACATCACCAGGAGAGGTATAGAGAGTATAGGGTCACCCTGTATACATCACCAGGAGGAGAGGTATAGAGAGTATAGGGTCACCCTGTATACATCACCAGGAGAGGTATGGAGAGTATAGGGTCACCCTGTATACATCACCAGGAGGAGAGGTATGGAGAGTATAGGGTCACCCTGTATACATCACCAGGAGGAGAGGTATGGAGAGTATAGGGTCACCCTGTATACATCACCAGGAGGAGAGGTATAGAGAGTATAGGGTCACCCTGTATACATCACCAGGAGGAGAGGTATGGAGAGTATAGGGACACCCTGTATACATCACCAGGAGGAGAGGTATGGAGAGTATAGGGACACCCTGTATACATCACCAGGAGGAGAGGTATGGAGAGTATAGGGTCACCCTGTATACATCACCAGGAGAGGTATAGAGAGTATAGGGTCACCCTGTATACATCACCAGGAGGAGAGGTATGGAGAGTATAGGGTCACCCTGTATACATCACCAGGAGGAGAGGTATAGAGAGTACAGGGTCACCCTGTATACATCACCAGGAGGAGAGGTATAGAGAGTATAGGGTCACCCTGTATACATCACCAGGAGGAGAGGTATGGAGAGTATAGGGTCACCCTGTATACATCACCAGGAGGAGAGGTATGGAGAGTATAGGGTCACCCTGTATACATCACCAGGAGAGGTATAGAGAGTATAGGGTCACCCTGTATACATCACCAGGAGGAGAGGTATAGAGAGTATAGGGTCACCCTGTATACATCACTAGGAGAGGTATGGAGAGTATAGGGTCACCCTGTATACATCACCAGGAGGAGAGGTATAGAGAGTATAGGGTCACCATGTATACATCACCAGGAGGAGAGGTATAGAGAGTATAGGGTCACCCTGTATACATCACCAGGAGGAGAGGTATGGAGAGTATAGGGTCACCCTGTATACATCACCAGGAGAGGTATAGAGAGTATAGGGTCACCCTGTATACATCACCAGGAGGAGAGGTATAGAGAGTATAGGGTCACCCTGTATACATCACCAGGAGGAGAGGTATAGAGAGTATAGGGTCACCCTGTATACATCACCAGGAGGAGAGGTATGGAGAGTATAGGGTCACCCTGTATACATCACCAGGAGAGGTATAGAGAGTATAGGGTCACCCTGTATACATCACCAGGAGGAGAGGTATAGAGAGTATAGGGTCACCCTGTATACATCACCAGGAGAGGTATGGAGAGTATAGGGTCACCCTGTATACATCACCAGGAGGAGAGGTATAGAGAGTATAGGGTCACCCTGTATACATCACCAGGAGGAGAGGTATGGAGAGTATAGGGTCACCCTGTATACATCACCAGGAGGAGAGGTATGGAGAGTATAGGGTCACCCTGTATACATCACCAGGAGGAGAGGTATGGAGAGTATAGGATCACCCTGTATACATCACCAGGAGGAGAGGTATGGAGAGTATAGGGTCACCCTGTATACATCACCAGGAGAGGTATAGAGAGTATAGGATCACCCTGTATACATCACCAGGAGGAGAGGTATGGAGAGTATAGGGTCACCCTGTATACATCACCAGGAGGAGAGGTATAGAGAGTATAGGGTCACCCTGTATACATCACCAGGAGGAGAGGTATGGAGAGTATAGGGTCACCCTGTATACATCACCAGGAGGAGAGGTATAGAGAGTATTGGGTCACCCTGTATACATCACCAGGAGGAGAGGTATAGAGAGTATAGGGTCACCCTGTATACATCACCAGGAGAGGTATAGAGAGTATAGGGTCACCCTGTATACATCACCAGGAGGAGAGGTATGGAGAGTATAGGGTCACCCTGTATACATCACCAGGAGGAGAGGTATAGAGAGTATAGGGTCACCATGTATACATCACCAGGAGAGGTATGGAGAATATAGGGACACCCTGTATACATCACCAGGAGGAGAGGTATAGAGAGTATAGGGTCACCCTGTATACATCACCAGGAGGAGAGGTATGGAGAGTATAGGGTCACCCTGTATACATCACCAGGAGGAGAGGTATAGAGAGTATAGGGTCACCCTGTATACATCACCAGGAGGAGAGGTGTGGAGAGTATAGGGACACCCTGTATACATCACCAGGAGGAGAGGTGTGGAGAGTATAGGGACACCCTGTATACATCACCAGGAGGAGAGGTGTGGAGAGTATAGGGTCACCCTGTATACATCACCAGGAGGAGAGGTGTGGAGAGTATAGGGACACCCTGTATACATCACCAGGAGGAGAGGTATAGAGAGTATAGGGTCACCCTGTATACATCAGTATGTTTGGTGTCATGTGACATGGGCGGTTCGGCACCTGTTGTAGATGTCGTCGTCTTCTCCTCCCCACCCCCAGTACTCGTTGGGGAAACCATTAATCTTCATGAACTGCGACTTACTCAGACCGGAAACTCCCCCGAAATACCCGGCATATGGGAGCCTGTAAGAAGGAGGAAACCATCAGCAGTCAGGAGGCGTCTACACACACACACACACACATATATATATATACTGCTCTTCCTGGAAAACTGGCTGACAACCACTGGAAGAGTTCCCACTCAGGTTGTCACCCAGCTTACCCAGACTCCTGATAAGTTCAGGTGACTCGCGCCTCGCCTATGTTATGGAGGGGATCCGCCGGGTCACTTCTTATCCTGCGGCCTGGGCCTCTGCTTTTACCAGTGTCGAGTGGACTTGTACATGGGCTCTCCTCAGGGCCATGGGGTTTGGGGTGTTTAACGTACGTTCAATTGGGCCAGACTGCGGGGGAATGGGGCGTACAATTGGGCAGGGTCACCCGGCAGGGTTGCCTACGGTCTCCCTTATTATTTGCCCTGGCTATGGACCCCGTAGCCCTCATTCTGCGGGGCGCTTGGGATTTTGTGGGCAATATGGTGACCTAGAAGTATCGTTGTATGGCGATGCTTTTATATGGGGGGGGGGGGGGTGACTTCCTCGCTGCCACGGGTAACGGCTACAATACAGGATTTTGGGGCTCGGTCTGGACTCCGAATACATTGGGACACATTGGTCTTGTTAGCGCAGGTAGACTCCCCTAACTATCTGGGGGTGGGTGGTGGGATCTGCCAGACCGGGGTCCTTTATGTCCCTTCATAACCAAATGCCAGGTGACGTGGACTCTGGCGCGAGCAGCGGGGGGCGCTGTAACTTATGCCACCACTCTTATATCTCCTCCCTAATTCTCCAGGGCGGACACCAATCTAATACTCTAGGAATAAAGACTCCTGAGAAGTCAGTCCCAGAGGGGTGAAGATGGCGGACAGCGCCCCCCAGCCGTTATTACCGGAAGCCAAATTTATCCATGGCGATGGCGAAGTGTCGCGGCTGCTCGTAGCAGTGATAGAGGTTCCGGTCGTCCATGGGGATGAGATCGACGTCACTGAAGATAAAGCAGTCGTATTCGGCGTCCTTCAGCGCCTCCAGGAATCCGATATTCAGGAGTTTCGCCCGATTGAAGGTCTCCTCTCCGAACTGCAAGAACAAACCAAGGGTCAGCCTGACAGCCCTGCAGAACCTCACCCCCGAGCAGTGTTCATCCTGAGCTCTCTGGTTCATGAACGTAATGCAAGGACTACAGTACAGACTGACACAGAGGGATATTATTCTACATACTATCTGGGGCTCTGTCTGAGGCCGGGGACAGGTGAACAACCATAAAGGCAAAAGGCTTGTGGGGCCGCAGTCCGGGGGCCACATACAGGGGACAGATCTGCAGGACTCCTCCAACGTTACATGCGCCATAGCGGCAAGAATCTCCACATGACAGGCTGAGCACGCAGGGAGCGAGAGAAACACGGAGTGAATGGAGCGCCAGCTGTGGGAGGAGCCAGCACGGTGGGAGGAGCCAGCGCTGATCACATGACCGCCATACACCGCTGTGGGAGGAGCCAGCGCTGATCACATGTCCGCCATACACCACAATGGGAGGAGCCAGCACTGATCACATGACCCCAATACACCGCTGTGGGAGGAGCCAGCACTGATCACATGACCCCCGTACACCACTATGGGAGGAGCCAGCGCTGATCACATGACCCCAATACACCGCTGTGGGGGAGCCAACGCTGATCACATGACCAAACACCGCTATGAGAGGAGCCAGCGCTGATGACATGACCCCAATACACCGCTGTGGGAGGAGCCAGCACTGATCACATGACCCCCGTACACCGCTATGGGAGGAGCCAGCGCTGATGACATGACCCCAATACACCGCTGTGGGAGGAGCCAGCGCTGATCACATGACCCCCGTACACCGCTGTGGGAGGAGCCAGCGCTGATGACATGACCCCAATACACCGCTGTGGGAGGAGCCAGCACTGATCACATGACCCCCGTACACCACTATGGGAGGAGCCAGCGCTGATCACATGACCCCCGTACACCACTATGGGAGGAGCCAGCGCTGATCACATGACCAAACACCGCTATGAGAGGAGCCAGCGCTGATCACATGACCCCCGTACACCGCTGTGGGAGGAGCCAGCGCTGATCACATGACCCCTGTACACCGCTGTGGGAGGAGCCAGCGCTGATCACATGACCCCCGTACACCGCTGTGGGAGGAGCCAGCGCTGATCACATGACCCCCGTACACCGCTGTGGGAGGAGCCAGCGCTGATCACATGACCCCTGTACACCGCTGTGGGAGGAGCCAGCGCTGATCACATGACCCCTGTACACCGCTGTGGGAGGAGCCAGCGCTGATCACATGACCCCCGTACACCGCTCACCTGATTAATGATGTAGATGCCGTACTCCACCTTCTGGCGGCGCAGGATGGGGTGTAGGTAGTGCAGCCAGTATTTGAGGTGATGGTCCCGGTGTCGGAACGGAATGATAATGGCCACTCTCTCTTTCGGCTGGCAATCCGTGGGCGTGTATCTGCCGCCCTCCGTCACGTCGGGGTTCTCTCGCTGCACCCGCTCCATACTCATCGGGGAACTAAACTCAATCAAGAGGCGGCCGACTGGAAGGAGAGAGGAAGACAATGAGGGACAATCACACCCAACATGGACCTTGTGCTCATCACATTCACTTCATACCTGAACAGAATGCCAGACCGACAGTGAAGACTGACACAAACTAAACTGCAAGCAGAGTTGGGGATGACTAATGGCTGGTTCTCTACAAGGACTGCTACCCAACTTTTCATGCACCCTGAATGGCAAATACATCTCAAATGTCCCGTTTCTTCCAGCATTTTCCTTCCTTTATAGGTCGGTCATCACTGTAGTCCTAAGATTCTGTTCATGAAGAGAGCGACGAGCCAAGGATTGATACGGGCTATATAATATATATATCCGCCCGGTGCCTCACACCTCCTCCATTTCCCTCCGACATGGGTTTCCGGTGAGCGCCGCATCATGTGATGAAATCACGCCACGAGATGGTCTGCGCTGACACACTATAACGGACCCTCAGCTGTGGCGACAACACAACCAACATTCAGCTGGTAAAGTTGGATGAGAAACTGAAAAGCCGACTGCGCGGCGTCACTGCAGGAGGATGAGGGTCAGCAGGACACGTCAGGAGCCTGGAAAAGCTGGGTGGAATGCAAAATGGCCATCTCTATAAGCCCAGCTCTCCTACACCTCCCTGAATCATGGGCCATCCCGTCACGGGAATTGCTATTCAGAAACCTAAGAAAGCGGAGTGGCACTCTTCAGGATCCTTTAACAATCCCCAGATACCCAGCTTTCCTATATTCATGAATGGCAGCTCTACTGGTTATACAACTATACGCTTGTGGGAAATTGTATCCTTAGACCTCCCATTCCAGAGTCCAAGAAAGCTGGGTGATGACATGTGGTAGATGTTACTTACAGAGGGCTGCCCGATGCCCCAGAGAGCCCAAGTACGGGGCAACAGGAATGGCCACAACCAATGATACCCTCTAGTCACCTCCAGAGCTGCAGTCACTATTCTGCTGTTACATCATGTCTTATACTCCAGTCACCTCCAGAGCTGCAGTCACTATTCTGCTGTTACATCAGGTCTTATACTCCAGTCACCTCCGGAGCTGCAGTCACTATTCTGCTGTTACATCAGGTCTTATACTCCAGTCACCTCCAGAGCTGCAGTCACTATTCTGCTGTTACATCAGGTCTTATACTCCAGTCACATCCAGAGCTGCAGTCACTATTCTGCTGTTACATCAGGTCTTATACTCCAGTCACATCTAGAGCTGCAGTCACTATTCTGTCACATCAGGTCTTATACTCCAGTCACCTCCAGAGCTGCAGTCACTATTCTGCTGTTACATCAGGTCTTATACTCCAGTCACCTCCGGAGCTGCAGTCACTATTCTGCTGTTACATCAGGTCTTATACTCCAGTCACCTCCAGAGCTGCAGTCACTATTCTGCTGTTACATCAGGTCTTATACTCCAGTCACATCCAGAGCTGCACTCACTATTCTGCTGTACATCAGGTCTTATACTCCAGTCACCTCCAGAGCTGCAGTCACTATTCTGCTGTTACATCAGGTCTTATACTCCAGTCACCTCCAGAGCTGCAGTCACTATTCTACTATTACATCAGGTCTTATACTCCAGTCACCTCCAGAGCTGCAGTCACTATTCTGCTGTTACATCAGGTCTTATTCTCCCGTCACCTCCAGAGCTGCAGTCACTATTCTGTCACATCAGGACTTATACTCCAGTCACCTCCAGAGCTGCAGTCACTATTCTGCTGTTACATCAGGTCTTATACTCCAGTCACCTCCAGAGCTGCGGTCACTATTCTGCTCTTACATCATGTCTTATACTCCAGTCACCTCCAGAGCTGCAGTCACTATTCTGCTGTTACATCAGGTCTTATACTCCAGTCACCTCCAAAGATGCAGTCACTATTCTGTCACATCAGGACTTATACTCCAGTCACCTCCAGAGCTGCAGTCACTATTCTGCTGTTACATCAGGTCTTATACTCCAGTCACCTCCAGAGCTGCAGTCACTATTCTGTCACATCAGGACTTATACTCCAGTCACCTCCAGAGCTGCAGTCACTATTCTGTCACATCATGTCTTATACTCCAGTCACCTCCAGAGCTGCAGTCACTATTCTGCTGTTACATCAGGTCTTATACTCCAGTCACCTCCAGAGCTGCAGTCACTATTCTGTCACATCATGTCTTATACTCCAGTCACCTCCAGAGCTGCAGTCACTATTCTGCTGTTACATCATGTCTTATACTCCAGTCACATCCAGAGCTGCAGTCACTATTCTGCTGTCACATCATGTCTTATACTCCAGTCACCTCCAGAGCTGCAGTCACTATTCTGCTATTACATCATGTCTTATACTCCAGTCACCTCCAGAGCTGCAGTCACTATTCTGCTGTCACATCATGTCTAATACTCCAGTCACATCCAGAGCTGCAGTCACTATTCTGCTGTTACATCATGTCTTATACTCCAGTCACCTCCAGAGCTGCAGTCACTATTCTGCTGTTACATCAGGTCTAATACCCCAGTCACCTCCAGAGCTGCAGTCACTATTCTGCTGTTACATCAGGTCTTATACTCCAGTCACCTCCAGAGCTGCAGTCACTATTCTGCTGTTACATCAGGTCTTATACTCCAGTCACACCCAGAGCTGCAGTCACTATTCTGCAGATACATCAGGTCTTATACTCCAGTCACCTCCAGAGCTGCAGTCACTATTCTGCTGTTACATCAGGTCTTATACTCCAGTCACATCTAGAGCTGCAGTCACTATTCTGCTATTACATCAGGTCTTATACTCCAGTCACCTCCAGAGCTGCAGTCACTATTCTGCTGTTACATCAGGTCTTATACTCCAGTCACATCTAGAGCTGCAGTCACTATTCTGCTATTACATCAGGTCTTATACTCCAGTCACCTCCAGAGCTGCAGTCACTATTCTGCTGTTACATCAGGTCTTATACTCCAGTCACATCCAGAGCTGCAGTCACTATTCTGCTGTTACATCAGGTCTTATACCCCAGTCACCTCCAGAGCTGCAGTCACTATTCTGCTATTACATCATGTCTTATACTCCAGTCACATCCAGAGCTGCAGTCACTATTCTGCTGTTACATCATGTCTTATACTCCAGTCACCTCCAGAGCTGCAGTCACTATTCTGCTGTTACATCAGGTCTTATACTCCAGTCACCTCCAGAGCTGCAGTCACTATTCTGCTGTTACATCAGGTCTTATACTCCAGTCACATCCAGAGCTGCAGTCACTATTCTGCTGTCACATCAGGTCTTATACTCCAGTCACCTCCAGAGCTGCAGTCACTATTCTGCTGTTACATCATGTCTAATACTCCAGTCACCTCCAGAGCTGCAGTCACTATTCTGCTGTTACATCATGTCTTATACTCCAGTCACCTCCAGAGCTGCAGTCACTATTCTGCTGTTACATCAGGTCTTATACTCCAGTCACCTCCAGAGCTGCAGTCACTATTCTGCTGTTACATCAGGTCTTATACTCCAGAGCTGCAGTCACTATTCTGCTGTACCATCAGGTCTTATACTCCAGTCACATCCAGAGCTGCAGTCACTATTCTGCTGTTACATCATGTCTTATACTCCAGTCACATCCAGAGCTGCAGTCACTATTCTGCTGTTACATCATGTCTTATACTCCAGTCACCTCCAGAGCTGCAGTCACTATTCTGCTGTCACATCAGGTCTTATACTCCAGTCACCTCCAGAGCTGCAGTCACTATTCTGCTGTTATATCAGGTCTAATACTCCAGTCACCTCCAGAGCTGCAGTCACTATTCTGCCGTTACATCATGTCTTATACTCCAGTCACATCCAGAGCTGTACTCACTATTCTGCTGTTACATAAGGTCTTATACTCCAGTCACCTCCAGAGCTGCAGTCACTATTCTGCTGTCACATCAGGTCTTATACTCCAGTCACATCAAGAGCTGTACTCACTATTCTGCTGTCACATCATGGTTTATACTCCAGTCACCTCCAGAGCTGCACACAGCACAGCTATGACGATCTGTGGCACCCGAGGTAACGCACCCTCAGCTGTGACACTGTAATACTTACCCAGGCCGGGCGGAGAGTCAGGACATGGGGGGAGGGGCCTCTCGGTGACCGTCTGATTAGCATCCATCTTGGCACTAGCCGTGTAGGTCTCGGCGGCGGTGGCGGTGGCGGGGGGGGCGTAGCTGTGGACTGTCCCATTAGGCCTGGTGAAGTTGTAGTAGGGGTGAAGCCGCGAGGAGTTCCTGATAGTGAAACGATTAAAGAAGTCCAAACGCTGAGCGTAGACATCGAAGTAGAGGATCATGATAATGACGAAGTGCACCAAACACAGGAGCAACACCGCCTTACAGATCCGCTCTAGGGTGACGCCCAGCAGCAGTCTGGTCATCTTCTGGGGTGAGGGAGGGCAGACCGGACAACATGTGCCCCCCAGGGGTGGGAGCCCAGCACTGTCCGCAAGTGGTACAAGTCCTGGGGAGACAAAACACGGACATCAGTGCACCTATAGCGGCTGTACATACAGCATTATATACAGGTTATACCGAGTGTACATATAGCATTATATACAGCTTATACCGGCTGTACATATAGCATTATATACAGGTTATACCGGCTGTACATATAGCATTATATACAGGTTATACCGGCTGTACATACAGCATTATATACAGGATATACCGGCTGTACATACAGCATTATATACAGGTTATACCGGCTGTACATACAGCATTATATACAGGTTATACCGGCTGTACATATAGCATTATATACAGGTTATACCGGCTGTACATACAGCATTATACACAGGTTATACCGGCTGTACATACAGCATTATATACAGGTTATACCGGTTGTACATACAGCACTATATACAGGTTATACCGGTTGTACATACAGGATATACCGGCTGTACATATAGCATTATATACAGGTTATACCGGCTGTACATATAGCATTATATACAGGTTATACCGGCAGTACATATAGCATTATATACAGGTTATACCGGCTGTACATATAGCATTATATACAGGTTATACCGGCAGTACATATAGCATTATATACAGGTTATACCGGCTGTACATACAGCATTATATACAGGTTATACCGGCTGTACATATAGCATTATATACAGGTTATACCGGCTGTACATATAGCATTATATACAGGTTATACCGGCTGTACATACAGCATTATATACAGGTTATACCGGCTGTACATACAGGTTATACCGGCTGTACATACAGCATTATATACAGGTTATACCGGCTGTACATATAGCATTATATACAGGTTATACCGGCTGTACATACAGGATATACCGGCTGTACATACAGCATTATATACAGGTTATACCGGCTGTACATATAGCATTATATACAGGTTATACCGGCTGTACATACAGCATTATATACAGGTTATACCGGTTGTACATACAGCATTATATACAGGTTATACCGGCTGTACATATAGCATTATATACAGGTTATACCGGCTGTACATACAGGTTATACCGGCTGTACATACAGCATTATATACAGGTTATACCGGCTGTACATACAGCATTATATACAGGTTATACCGGCTGTACATACAGCATTATATACAGGTTATACCGGCTGTACATACAGCATTATATACAGGTTATACCGGCTGTACATACAGCATTATATACAGGTTATACCGGCAGTACATATAGCATTATATACAGGTTATACCGGCTGTACATACAGCATTATATACAGGTTATACCGGCTGTACATACAGCATTATATACAGGTTATACCGGCTGTACATATAGCATTATATACAGGTTATACCGGCTGTACATACAGGTTATACCGGCTGTACATACAGCATTATATACAGGTTATACCGGCTGTACATACAGCATTATATACAGGTTATACCGGCTGTACATACAGCATTATATACAGGTTATACCGGCAGTACATATAGCATTATATACAGGTTATACCGGCTGTACATACAGCATTATATACAGGTTATACCGGCTGTACATACAGCATTATATACAGGTTATACCGGCTTTACATACAGCATTATATACAGGTTATACCGGCTTTACATATAGCATTATATACAGGTTATACCGGCTGTACATACAGGTTATACCGGCTGTACATACAGCATTATATACAGGTTATACCGGCTGTACATACAGCATTATATACAGGTTATACCGGCTGTACATACAGCATTATATACAGGTTATACCGGCAGTACATATAGCATTATATACAGGTTATACCGGCTGTACATACAGCATTATATACAGGTTATACCGGCTGTACATACAGCATTATATACAGGTTATACCGGCTGTACATACAGCATTATATACAGGTTATACCGGCTGTACATATAGCATTATATACAGGTTATACCGGCTGTACATACAGGTTATACCGGCTGTACATACAGCATTATATACAGGTTATACCGGCTGTACATACAGGTTATACCGGCTGTACATACAGCATTATATACAGGTTATACCGGCTGTACATACAGCATTATATACAGGTTATACCGGCTGTACATATAGCATTATATACAGGTTATACCGGCTGTACATACAGCATTATATACAGGTTATACCGGCTGTACATACAGCATTATATACAGGTTATACCGAGTGTACATATAGCATTATATACAGGTTATACCGGCTGTACATATAGCATTATATACAGGTTATACCGGCTGTACATACAGGTTATACCGGCTGTACATACAGCATTATATACAGGTTATACCAGCTGTACATACAGCATTATATACAGGTTATACCGGCTGTACATATAGCATTATATACAGGTTATACCGGTTGTACACACAGGATATACCGGCTGTACACATAGCATTATATACAGGTTATACCGAGTGTACATATAGCATTATATACAGGTTATACCGGCAGTACATATAGCATTATATACAGGTTATACCGGCTGTACATACAGCATTATATACAGGTTATACCGGCTGTACATACAGCATTATATACAGGTTATACCGAGTGTACATATAGCATTATATACAGGTTATACCGGCTGTACATATAGCATTATATACAGGTTATACCGGCTGTACATACAGGTTATACCGGCTGTACATACAGCATTATATACAGGTTATACCGGCTGTACATACAGCATTATATACAGGTTATACCGGCTGTACATATAGCATTATATACAGGTTATACCGGTTGTACATACAGGATATACCGGCTGTACACATAGCATTATATACAGGTTATACCGAGTGTACATATAGCATTATATACAGGTTATACCGGCAGTACATATAGCATTATATACAGGTTATACCGGCTGTACATACAGCATTATATACAGGTTATACCGGCTGTACATACAGCATTATATACAGGTTATACCGGCAGTACATATAGCATTATATACAGGTTATACCGGCTGTACACATAGCATTATATACAGGTTATACCGGCTGTACATATAGCATTATATACAGGTTATACCGGCAGTACATATAGCATTATATACAGGTTATACCGGCTGTACATACAGCATTATATACAGGTTATACCGGCTGTACATACAGCATTATATACAGGTTATACCGAGTGTACATATAGCATTATATACAGGTTATACCGGCTGTACATATAGCATTATATACAGGTTATACCGGCTGTACATACAGGTTATACCGGCTGTACATACAGCATTATATACAGGTTATACCGGCTGTACATACAGCATTATATACAGGTTATACCGGCTGTACATATAGCATTATATACAGGTTATACCGGTTGTACATACAGGATATACCGGCTGTACACATAGCATTATATACAGGTTATACCGAGTGTACATATAGCATTATATACAGGTTATACCGGCAGTACATATAGCATTATATACAGGTTATACCGGCTGTACATACAGCATTATATACAGGTTATACCAGCTGTACATACAGCATTATATACAGGTTATACCGGCTGTACATACAGCATTATATACAGGTTATACCGAGTGTACATATAGCATTATATACAGGTTATACCGGCTGTACATATAGCATTATATACAGGTTATACCGGCTGTACATACAGGTTATACCGGCTGTACATACAGCATTATATACAGGTTATACCGGCTGTACATACAGCATTATATACAGGTTATACCGGCTGTACATATAGCATTATATACAGGTTATACCGGTTGTACATACAGGATATACCGGCTGTACACATAGCATTATATACAGGTTATACCGAGTGTACATATAGCATTATATACAGGTTATACCGGCAGTACATATAGCATTATATACAGGTTATACCGGCTGTACATACAGCATTATATACAGGTTATACCAGCTGTACATACAGCATTATATACAGGTTATACCGGCTGTACATACAGCATTATATACAGGTTATACCGAGTGTACATATAGCATTATATACAGGTTATACCGGCTGTACATATAGCATTATATACAGGTTATACCGGCTGTACATACAGGTTATACCGGCTGTACATACAGCATTATATACAGGTTATACCGGCTGTACATACAGCATTATATACAGGTTATACCGGCTGTACATATAGCATTATATACAGGTTATACCGGTTGTACATACAGGATATACCGGCTGTACACATAGCATTATATACAGGTTATACCGAGTGTACATATAGCATTATATACAGGTTATACCGGCAGTACATATAGCATTATATACAGGTTATACCGGCTGTACATACAGCATTATATACAGGTTATACCGAGTGTACATATAGCATTATATACAGGATATACCGGCTGTACACATAGCATTATATACAGGTTATACCGAGTGTACATATAGCATTATATACAGGTTATACCGGCAGTACATATAGCATTATATACAGGTTATACCGGCTGTACATACAGCATTATATACAGGTTATACCGGCTGTACATACAGCATTATATACAGGTTATACCGAGTGTACATATAGCATTATATACAGGTTATACCGGCTGTACATATAGCATTATATACAGGTTATACCGGCTGTACATACAGGTTATACCGGCTGTACATACAGCATTATATACAGGTTATACCGGCTGTACATACAGCATTATATACAGGTTATACCGGCTGTACATATAGCATTATATACAGGTTATACCGGTTGTACATACAGGATATACCGGCTGTACATATAGCATTATATACAGGTTATACCGAGTGTACATATAGCATTATATACAGGTTATACCGGCAGTACATATAGCATTATATACAGGTTATACCGGCTGTACATACAGCATTATATACAGGTTATACCGGCTGTACATATAGCATTATATACAGGTTATACCGGCTGTACATACAGGTTATACCGGCTGTACATATAGCATTATATACAGGTTATACCGGCTGTACATACAGCATTATATACAGGTTATACCGGCTGTACATACAGCATTATATACAGGTTATACCGAGTGTACATATAGCATTATATACAGGTTATACTGGCTGTACATATAGCATTTGTCACGGAGCAAAGGTATACGTCTTCCTCCGGAAGGTCTTTTGAATCAACACGGACGCAAGAGGTCAGGAGACAACAGCAATTTATTGTAATCCACAAAGTTAGTAGCCGGCGGCGGTCACATCAACCGTAATAACAATAAGTCCACAGAAGTCACAATCCAATGATAGCTTTGGCTCCTTGGTCCTGTAACTAAATCCTGGCTCTCTGCAGAGCTGTGCACAGGCCGGCTAACACATACTAACTCCAGCTACAACTATATACTAAGACTGTTACACCTATATCTGTGGGTGGGAAGGGCTGAGTCACAGATCCTTCCCCCCTCACCTATACCAAGGAGAGCAGACTCCCTGTCTACTATGGACAATGCACCATCCAACATCTTCTTGGAGACACCGATCAGATTATCTCCACCCATTGTCCTCACTAGTTAGAGGGATTTGCATACAATGTGCTAACACACTAGACCCCAATCAGCCAACTACACATTGATGTATATAACAGGTTAGAGAATACATTCCACATGAAATATATATTACACATTGCCTATAGTATAGACTCTAACCATCCCGTGACAGCATTATATACAGGTTATACCGGCTGTACATACAGCATTATATACAGGTTATACCGGCTGTACATACAGCATTATATACAGGTTATACCGGCTGTACATACAGCATTATATACAGGTTATACCGGCAGTACATATAGCATTATATACAGGTTATACCGGCTGTACATACAGCATTATATACAGGTTATACCGGCTGTACATACAGCATTATATACAGGTTATACCGGCTGTACATATAGCATTATATACAGGTTATACCGGCTGTACATACAGGTTATACCGGCTGTACATACAGCATTATATACAGGTTATACCGGCTGTACATACAGCATTATATACAGGTTATACCGGCTGTACATACAGCATTATATACAGGTTATACCGGCAGTACATATAGCATTATATACAGGTTATACCGGCTGTACATACAGCATTATATACAGGTTATACCGGCTGTACATACAGCATTATATACAGGTTATACCGGCTTTACATACAGCATTATATACAGGTTATACCGGCTTTACATATAGCATTATATACAGGTTATACCGGCTGTACATACAGGTTATACCGGCTGTACATACAGCATTATATACAGGTTATACCGGCTGTACATACAGCATTATATACAGGTTATACCGGCTGTACATACAGCATTATATACAGGTTATACCGGCTGTACATACAGCATTATATACAGGTTATACCGGCAGTACATATAGCATTATATACAGGTTATACCGGCTGTACATACAGCATTATATACAGGTTATACCGGCTGTACATACAGCATTATATACAGGTTATACCGGCTGTACATACAGCATTATATACAGGTTATACCGGCTGTACATACAGCATTATATACAGGTTATACCGGCTGTACATATAGCATTATATACAGGTTATACCGGCTGTACATACAGGTTATACCGGCTGTACATACAGCATTATATACAGGTTATACCGGCTGTACATACAGGTTATACCGGCTGTACATACAGCATTATATACAGGTTATACCGGCTGTACATACAGCATTATATACAGGTTATACCGGCTGTACATATAGCATTATATACAGGTTATACCGGTTGTACACACAGGATATACCGGCTGTACACATAGCATTATATACAGGTTATACCGAGTGTACATATAGCATTATATACAGGTTATACCGGCAGTACATATAGCATTATATACAGGTTATACCGGCTGTACATACAGCATTATATACAGGTTATACCGGCTGTACATACAGCATTATATACAGGTTATACCGAGTGTACATATAGCATTATATACAGGTTATACCGGCTGTACATATAGCATTATATACAGGTTATACCGGCTGTACATACAGGTTATACCGGCTGTACATACAGCATTATATACAGGTTATACCGACTGTACATACAGCATTATATACAGGTTATACCGGCTGTACATATAGCATTATATACAGGTTATACCGGTTGTACACACAGGATATACCGGCTGTACACATAGCATTATATACAGGTTATACCGAGTGTACATATAGCATTATATACAGGTTATACCGGCAGTACATATAGCATTATATACAGGTTATACCGGCTGTACATACAGCATTATATACAGGTTATACCGGCTGTACATACAGCATTATATACAGGTTATACCGAGTGTACATATAGCATTATATACAGGTTATACCGGCTGTACATATAGCATTATATACAGGTTATACCGGCTGTACATACAGGTTATACCGGCTGTACATACAGCATTATATACAGGTTATACCGGCTGTACATACAGCATTATATACAGGTTATACCGGCTGTACATATAGCATTATATACAGGTTATACCGGTTGTACATACAGGATATACCGGCTGTACACATAGCATTATATACAGGTTATACCGAGTGTACATATAGCATTATATACAGGTTATACCGGCAGTACATATAGCATTATATACAGGTTATACCGGCTGTACATACAGCATTATATACAGGTTATACCGGCTGTACATACAGCATTATATACAGGTTATACCGGCAGTACATATAGCATTATATACAGGTTATACCGGCTGTACACATAGCATTATATACAGGTTATACCGGCTGTACATATAGCATTATATACAGGTTATACCGGCAGTACATATAGCATTATATACAGGTTATACCGGCTGTACATACAGCATTATATACAGGTTATACCGGCTGTACATACAGCATTATATACAGGTTATACCGAGTGTACATATAGCATTATATACAGGTTATACCGGCTGTACATATAGCATTATATACAGGTTATACCGGCTGTACATACAGGTTATACCGGCTGTACATACAGCATTATATACAGGTTATACCGGCTGTACATACAGCATTATATACAGGTTATACCGGCTGTACATATAGCATTATATACAGGTTATACCGGTTGTACATACAGGATATACCGGCTGTACACATAGCATTATATACAGGTTATACCGAGTGTACATATAGCATTATATACAGGTTATACCGGCAGTACATATAGCATTATATACAGGTTATACCGGCTGTACATACAGCATTATATACAGGTTATACCGGCTGTACATACAGCATTATATACAGGTTATACCGGCTGTACATACAGCATTATATACAGGTTATACCGAGTGTACATATAGCATTATATACAGGTTATACCGGCTGTACATATAGCATTATATACAGGTTATACCGGCTGTACATACAGGTTATACCGGCTGTACATACAGCATTATATACAGGTTATACCGGCTGTACATACAGCATTATATACAGGTTATACCGGCTGTACATATAGCATTATATACAGGTTATACCGGTTGTACATACAGGATATACCGGCTGTACACATAGCATTATATACAGGTTATACCGAGTGTACATATAGCATTATATACAGGTTATACCGGCAGTACATATAGCATTATATACAGGTTATACCGGCTGTACATACAGCATTATATACAGGTTATACCGGCTGTACATACAGCATTATATACAGGTTATACCGAGTGTACATATAGCATTATATACAGGTTATACCGGCTGTACATATAGCATTATATACAGGTTATACCGGCTGTACATACAGGTTATACCGGCTGTACATACAGCATTATATACAGGTTATACCGGCTGTACATACAGCATTATATACAGGTTATACCGGCTGTACATATAGCATTATATACAGGTTATACCGGTTGTACATACAGGATATACCGGCTGTACATATAGCATTATATACAGGTTTTACCGAGTGTACATATAGCATTATATACAGGTTATACCGGCAGTACATATAGCATTATATACAGGTTATACCGGCTGTACATACAGCATTATATACAGGTTATACCGGCTGTACATATAGCATTATATACAGGTTATACCGGCTGTACATACAGGTTATACCGGCTGTACATATAGCATTATATACAGGTTATACCGGCTGTACATACAGCATTATATACAGGTTATACCGAGTGTACATATAGCATTATATACAGGTTATACTGGCTGTACATATAGCATTTGTCACGGAGCAAAGGTATACGTCTTCCTCCGGAAGGTCTTTTGAATCAACACGGACGCAAGAGGTCAGGAGACAACAGCAATTTATTGTAATCCACAAAGTTAGTAGCCGGCGGCGGTCACATCAACCGTAATAACAATAAGTCCACAGAAGTCACAATCCAATGATAGCTTTGGCTCCTTGGTCCTGTAACTAAATCCTGGCTCTCTGCAGAGCTGTGCACAGGCCGGCTAACACATACTAACTCCAGCTACAACTATATACTAAGACTGTTACACCTATATCTGTGGGTGGGAAGGGCTGAGTCACAGATCCTTCCCCCCTCACCTATACCAAGGAGAGCAGACTCCCTGTCTACTATGGACAATGCACCATCCAACATCTTCTTGGAGACACTGATCAGATTATCTCCACCCATTGTCCTCACTGGTCCTCACTAGTTAGAGGGATTTGCATACAATGTGCTAACACACTAGACCCTAATCAGCCAACTACACATTGATGTATATAACAGGTTAGAGAATACATTCCACACCAAATATATATTACACATTGCCTATAGTATAGACTCTAACCATCCCGTGACAACCCCTCCCCCTCTCAAAACATGTGCATGACACAATTGGCCTACACAGGTAAATTGGGGAATGCACATCAGTCTCTATAGCTCATATGTCTTCCTGCCGGGATAACCCATCCGCGTTCTGGTGTTGGTTCCCTCGGCGGTACTGAATGGTAAAGTTGTAGGGTTGAAGGGCTGGCATCTGGCAGAAAATCCGGTGGATCCATGTTGGCGTCTCTCTGAGCTTGGCTTCGGGTCACTGCTCCCACAAAGTGGCACTGTAGATTTCCAACATCGTTGCCTAACAGAACATCGGCCGGCAGCCCGCTCATCACACCAATTGTGCATCGTTTTGGTCCATAACCATAGTCGAGTTCCACGGTAGCTTTAGGAATACGTTTCCGAGTACCTCCTGCCAACTCGATAGAAAGGCCAGGGCCCTCCTCTAGGGCCTCGGGTCGAACTACTCGGGGGTCCGCTACCGTTAGGAAAGCTCCCGAGTCCCGGAATCCAACAACTGTTCGGCCATCCAGTAGGACCTCCTGCAAGTGCTTCCGCTGAAGGTTTGCGGGATGTGTGGCGGAAGGCTGAATCCCATAGACCCCTGGAGGTGGAACAGATGGGTCATTCATGGAGTCATCTGGAAATGGGGCCAAACTTTCTGTCCTAGGGGTGGTTCCCAGGTAGTGAATAGGCCGGGATGCCACGGTGGCCCGTGCCCCCATGTTAACAGGGCAACTAGCTTGCAAATGTCCAGGCCGCCCGCACCCAAAACATCTGCGCTCTAGCATTCTTCCAGTAGGTCGTTGTCTAGGGACAGGGTTGTTCATAGCTGGAGGCCGATGGGCTGGGGCAGGGGTAGAGGGGGAATTGTAATCCTGAGGCCGGACACGAAAGGTGGGTGGCTGGATGAAGGGTGTCTGGCGGACTGTGGTAGTTTTCCGCTCCTCTGCAAACATCCTCTTCCACTGCGGCTTGATGGTCAGGCCCTCATCTGCAAGGGAAGCAGCTTGCTCCACTGTGGCTGGGTTCCGTTCCAGCACCCACTCACGGATCTCAGCGGGGCACTGGGAAAAGAACTGTTCCTTAAGTATGACTTGGAGGATCTTATCGACTGTGACAGCCTCCTCTCCTTCTAGCCAGCGCTTGCATGCTTGCTTCAACTTGTGGGCGAACATGTGGAAGGAGCTTCCCCCATTGTAAGACAAAGAGCGGAACTGAACTCGGTAGGTCTCTGGAGTGACTGCATAATACTTCTGCACCGCTCTTTTAATGGCCTCATAGTCCCGCTGATCACTAGGGTCCATGGCTCTGAGAGCTTCCGCAGCCCCATCTCGTAGGTGCCCCACCAGATACCGGACCCAATCCTTCTCTGGGACTTCCATCAGGCGGCACTGGTGTTCGAAGTCCTGAAAATATCCATCAACATCCCCAGCCGCTTCATCAAAGGTCTTGAAGTGTTTATGGGAGACATATGGTGGTTCTCTCACTGTTGGGCTGGGGGTCGGCGTTTGATTATAATTCCTCGTAGTTATCTCAGCCATTCGCCTTTCATGCGCCATTCTTTCCTTTTCATGCGCCATTCTCTGTTCCTCCTTCTCCGTTTCCTGAGCCCTCTGTAATGCTCTACTCCTTTGCTCTGCAGTTGCTCCTAGCCCCAGCACTGCCAATTCCTCCTCATACAAAACAACCCATCTGCTCTTTTGGGTCTGTACCTGCCACTCCCGTATCTCTCCAGTCTCCTGGGGGCAGCCCTCCTCATGGTCGCTTTGCAGGGTCATCTCCTCCAGTGCCTCGATCAGTTGCTCTTTCGTTCTTCCCTGGTAACTCAGGTTTAGTTCCCGGGCCCTTACTTGTAGACTTGCCATAGTCCAGTTCCTGTATTCTGAGGTTGTGGCTCCATTAAGCGCTGGGCTGCTGTAGTCCATCTCGCTGTCCGCTGTTGATCCCACCGCTGCCAACCAGTTGTCACGGAGCAAAGGTATACGTCTTCCTCCGGATGGTCTTTTGAATCAACACGGACGCAAGAGGTCGGGAGACAACAGCAATTTATTGTAATCCACAAAGTTAGTAGCCGGCGGCGGTCACATCAACCGTAATAACAATAAGTCCACAGAAGTCACAATCCAATGATAGCTTTGGCTCCTTGGTCCTGTAACTAAATCCTGGCTCTCTGCAGAGCTGTGCACAGGCCGGCTAACACATACTAACTGCTAGCTATATACTATATACTAAGACTGTTACACCAATATCTGTGGGGGGGGAGGGCTGAGTCACAGATCCTTCCCCCCTCACCTATACCAAGGAGAGCAGACTCCCTGTCTACTATGGACAATGCACCATCCAACATCTTCTTGGAGACACCGATCAGATTATCTCCACCCATTGTCCTCACTGGTCCTCACTAGTTAGAGGGATTTGCATACAATGTGCTAACACACTAGACCCCAATCAGCCAACTACACACTGATGTATATAACAGGTTAGAGAATACATTCCACATGAAATATATATTACACATTGCCTATAGTATAGACTCTAACCATCCCGTGACAGCATTATATACAGGTTATACCGGCTGTACATACAGCATTATATACAGGTTATACCGGCTGTACATATAGCATTATATACAGGTTATACCGGCTGTACATACAGCATTATATACAGGTTATACCGGCAGTACATATAGCATTATATACAGGTTATACCGGCAGTACATACAGCATTATATACAGGATATACCGGCTGTACATACAGCATTATATACAGGTTATACCGGCTGTACATACAGCATTATATACAGGTTATACTGGCTGTACATATAGCATTATATACAGGTTATACCGGCTGTACATACAGGATATACCGGCTGTACATATAGCATTATATACAGGTTATACCGGCTGTACATATAGCATTATATACAGCTTATATATGTACCCCATGTATGGGACCTTGATGGCACTTGGCAGCAGTGTAAGTGACCGTCTGCTTCACCCCAAGTGTGAGAAGGAGCTATCGCAGGTCCTTCCTCCCAACCGCGACCAGGCTGTATAATCTACAGTCCTATGAAAAAGTTTGGGCACCCCTATTAATCTTAATCATTTTTAGTTCTAAATATTTTGGTGTTTGCAGCAGCCATTTCAGTTTGATATATCTAATAACTGATGGACACAGTAATATCTCAGGATTGAAATGAGGTTTATTGTACTAACAGAAAATGTGCAATATGCATTAAACCAAAATTTGACCGGTGCAAAAGTATGGGCACCTCAACAGAAAAGTGACATTAATATTTAGTAGATCCTCCTTTTGCAAAGATAACAGCCTCTAGTCGCTTCCTGTAGCTTTTAATCAGTTCCTGGATCCTGGATAAAGGTATTTTGGACAAACAATTCAAGTTCAGTTAAGTTAGATGGTCGCCGAGCATGGACAGCCCGCTTCCAATCATCCCACAGATGTCCAATGATATTCAGGTCTGGGGACTGGGATGGCCATTCCAGAACATTGTAATTGTTCCTCTGCATGAATGCCTGAGGATTTGGAGCTTTGGTGTTTTGGATCATTGTCTTGCTGAAATATCCATCCCCGGCGTAACTTCAACTTCGTCACTGATTCTTGAACATTATTCTCAAGAATCTGCTGATACTGAGTGGAATCCATGCGACCCTCAACTTTACCAAGATTCCCGATGCCGGCATTGGCCACACAGCCCCAAAGCATGATGGAACCTCCACCAAATCTTACAGTGGGTAGCATGTGTTTTTCTTGGAATGCTGTTTCTTTTTGGACACCATGCATAACGCCTTTTTTATAACCAAACAACTCAATCTTTGTTTCCAAAATGAAGCTGCCTTGTCCAAATGTGCTTTTTCATACCTCAGGCAACTCTATTTGTGGCGTACGTTAGGAAACGGCTTCTTTCTCATCACTCTCCCATACAGCTTCTCCTTGTGCAAAGTGCGCTGTATAGTTGACCGATGCACAGTGACACCATCTGCAGCAAGATGATGCTGCAGCTCTTTGGAGGTGTCTGTGGATTGTCCTTGACTGTTCTCACCATTCTTCTTCTGTGCCTTTCTGATATTTTTCTTGGCCTGCCACTTCTGGGCTTAACAAGAACTGTCCCTGTGCTCTTCCATTTCCTTACTATGTTCCTCACAGTGGAAACTGACAGGTTAAATCTCTGAGACAACGTTTTGTATCCTTCCCCTGAACAACTATGTTGGACAATCTTTGTTTTCAGATCATTTGAGAGCGGGCTGTCCATGCTCGGCGACCATCAAACTTAACTGAACTTGAATTGTTTTGTAGAAAGAAATGGTCCAAAATCCCTTCATCCAGGATCCAGGAACTGATTAAAAGCTACAGGAAGCGACTAGAGGCAAAAGGAGGATCTACTAAATATTAATGTCACTTTTCTGTTGAGGTGCCCATATTTTTGCACCGGTCAAATTTTGGTTTAATGCATATTGCACATTTTCTGTTAGTACAATAAACCTCATTTCAATCCTGAAATATTACTGTGTCCATCAGTTATTAGATATATCAAACTGAAATGGCTGCTGCAAACACCAAAATATTTAGAACTAAAAATGATTAAGATTAATAGGGGTTCCCAAACTTTTTCATAGGACTGTATGTACCCCATGTATGGGACCTTGATGGCACTTGGCAGCAGTGTAAGTGACCGTCTGCTTCACCCCAAGTGTGAGAAGGAGCTATCGCAGGTCCTTCCTCCCAACCGCGACCAGGCTGTATAATCTACATCAGACCAAGCGGAGACACTCCGCACAGAGAACTAATGATTATGAATGTCCTCCTTCTTTCTTCTCTGTTCCGTAGCTGCTCTGTTCCTTAGGACTCCTAGTATATCTTTCTCAGCATATGTGTGTCTACTACTTCTGTAATATTACTGTGTATTATCCTGTATCTGTATTACTATGCAGCTGAAACATACTGAAATTTCCCCACTGTGGGACTATTAAAGGATTATCTTATCTTATACCGGCTGTACATACAGCATTATATACAGGTTATACCGAGTGTACATACAGCATTATATACAGGTTATACCGGCTGTACATACAGCATTATATACAGGTTATACCGGCTGTACATATAGCATTATATACAGGTTATACCGGCTGTACATACAGCATTATATACAGGTTATACCGGCTGTACATACAGCATTATATACAGGTTATACCGAGTGTACATACAGCATTATATACAGGTTATACCGGCTGTACATACAGCATTATATACAGGTTATACCGGCTGTACATATAGCATTATATACAGGTTATACCGGCTGTACATACAGCATTATATACAGGTTATACCGGCTGTACATACAGCATTATATACAGGTTATACCGAGTGTACATACAGCATTATATACAGGTTATACCGGCTGTACATACAGCATTATATACAGGTTATACCGAGTGTACATATAGCATTATATACAGGTTATACCGGCTGTACATACAGCATTATATACAGGTTATACCGGCTGTACATACAGGATATACCGGCTGTACATACAGCATTATATACAGGTTATACCGAGTGTACATATAAAGTTATATACAGTCAGGTGTGTGTATGAGTATATATATAATACAGTCAGGTGTGTGTATGAGTATATATATAATACAGTCAGGTGTGTGTATGAGTATATATATAATACAGTCAGGTGTGTGTATGAGTATATACATAATACAGTATACAGTCAGGTGTGTGTATGAGTATAATACAGTATACAGTAAGGTGTGTGTATTGTGTATGAGTATATATATAATACAGTCAGGTGTGTGTATGAGTATATATATATATATATAATACAGTCAGGTGTGTGTGTATGAGTATATATATAATACAGTCAGGTGTGTGTATGAGTATATTTATAATACAGTCAGGTGTGTGTATGAGTATATATATAATACAGTATACAGTCAGGTGTGTGTATGAGTATATATAATACAGTCAGGTGTGTGTATGAGTATATATATAATACAGTCAGGTGTGTGTATGAGTATATATATAATACAGTATACAGTCAGGTGTGTGTATGAGGATATATATAATACAGTATACAGTCAGGTGTGTGTATGAGTATATATATATATATATAATACAGTATACAGTCAGGGTGTGTGTATGAGTATATATATATAATACAGTATACAGTCAGGTGTGTGTATGAGTATATATATAATACAGTCAGGTGTGTGTATGAGTATATATATAATACAGTCAGGTGTGTGTATGAGGATATATATAATACAGTCAGGTGTGTGTATGAGTATATATATAATACAGTATACAGTCAGGTGTGTGTATGAGTATATATATAATACAGTCAGGTGTGTGTATGAGTATATATATAATACAGTATACAGTCAGGTGTGTGTATGAGTATATATATAATACAGTCAGGTGTGTGTATGAGGATATATATAATACAGTCAGGTGTGTGTATGAGTATATATATAATACAGTATACAGTCAGGTGTGTGTATGAGTATATATATAATACAGTATACAGTCAGGTGTGTGTATGAGAGTATATATATATAATACAGTCAGGTGTGTGTATGAGGATATATATAATACAGTCAGGTGTGTGTATGAGGATATATATATATAATACAGTATACAGTCAGGTGTGTGTATGAGGATATATATATATAATACAGTATACAGTCAGGTGTGTGTATGAGGATATATATATAATACAGTATACAGTCAGGTGTGTGTTGTATGAGTATATATATAATACAGTATTACAGTCAGGTGTGTGTATGAGGATATATATATAATACAGTATACAGTCAGGTGTGTGTATGAGGATATATATATATATATATATATATATATATATATATATATATATATAATACAGTATACAGTCAGGTGTGTGTATGAGGATATATATATAATACAGTATACAGTCAGGTGTGTGTATGAGTATATATATAATACAGTATACAGTCAGGTGTGTGTATGAGTATATATAATACAGTATACAGTCAGGTGTGTGTATGAGGATATATATATAATACAGTATACAGTCAGGTGTGTGTATGAGTATATATATAATACAGTATACAGTCAGGTGTGTGTATGAGTATATATAATACAGTATACAGTCAGGTGTGTGTATGAGGATATATATATAATACAGTATACAGTCAGGTGTGTGTATGAGTATATATATAATACAGTCAGGTGTGTGTAATGAGTATATATATATAATACAGTCAGGTGTGTGTATGAGGATATATATAATACAGTATACAGTCAGGTGTGTGTATGAGGATATATATATATATATATATATATATAATACAGTATACAGTCAGGTGTGTGTATGAGTATATATATAATACAGTATACAGTCAGGTGTGTGTATGAGTATATATATATATAATACAGTATACAGTCAGGTGTGTGTATGAGTATATATATAATACAGTATACAGTCAGGTGTGTGTATGAGTATATATATATATAATACAGTATACAGTCAGGTGTGTGTATGAGGATATATATATATAATACAGTATACAGTCAGGTGTGTGTATGAGGATATATATATAATACAGTATACAGTCAGGTGTGTGTATGAGTATATATATAATACAGTTAGGGTGTGTACATATAGTATAATCTTAGTATAAATTAGGTATATAGGGGGTATATGAAGAGATACATAGTAGCTAATATGGAAATACATATATACAGATACTAGCATATCCATGTGGAACAGAGGGGGCACACACACAGATAAATATAGGGGGAGATATACATACAGACACATATACAGGGGGACATATATACAGATATACAGGGGGCACAGGCAGATATGGGGAGGGGGCACATGCATATATACAGGGGGCACATACAGACAGATATGGGGAGGGGGCACATACAGACAGATATGGGGAGGGGGCACATACAGATATGGGGAGGGGGCACATACAGACATGGGGAGGGGGCACATACAGACAGATATGGGGAGGGGGCACATACAGATATGGGGAGGGGGCACATACATACAGATATGGGGGAGGGGGCACATACATACAGATATGGGGAGGGGGCACAGACAGATATGGGGAGGGGGGTACATACAGACAGATATGGGGAGGGGGGCACATACATACAGACATGGGGAGGGGGCACAAACAGATATGGGAGAGGGGGCACATACAGACAGATATGGGGAGGGGGCACATACAGACAGATATGGGGAGGGGGCACATACAGACAGACATGGGGAGGGGCACATACATACAGATATGGGGAGGGGGCACATACATACAGATTTGGGGAGGGGGGCACATACAGACAGATATGGGGAGGGGGCACATACAGACAGATATGGGGAGGGGGCACATACAGACAGATATGGGGGGGGCACATACATACAGATATGGGGGGGGGCACATACATACACATATGGGGGGGGCACATACATACAGATTTGGGGAGGGGGCACAAACAGATATGGGGAGGGGGCACATACATACAGATATGGGGGGGGCACATACATACAGATATGGGGAGGGGGCACATACATACAGATATAGGGGGGCACACACATACAGATATGGGGAGGGGGCACATACAGATATGGGGGCACACACATACAGACAGATATGGGGAGGGGGCACATACAGACAGATATGGGGAGGGGGCACATACATACAGATATGGGGGGGGGCACATACAGACAGATATGGGGAGGGGGCACATACATACAGATATGGGGGGCACATACATATATACAGGGGGCACACAGGGTCGGATGGTCGGGTTGGGGGTCTCCTCCTCGGTTGCTCACCCCGCCGTGTGGCCGTCACCTGCTCCTCCCGCCTGCGGGCTCCATGTCCCCGGGGCCACCTCCCTCCGCTCCCCCGGGCCCGGCTCCTCATCACCGCGGTTGATATTTGGTTTCTCCCGAGAATGGTCGCTGCAGATTGGGGTGTACACCCGGATAATCGATCACCGAGACCCCCCAATTTCCAGCATCAGCTACGGAAGCCCGAGCGAGCAGAGCGGAGAGAAGAGCCCGAGCTCCCCGCCCTCCTCCTCCTCCTCCTGGTACTGCTCTTTGTCTGACTCCCCCTCCTGTGTGTGCGGGCTGGGGGCCCTCAGAGCCGGGGGCCACACCTGGTCCTGCCGCAGAGCCGGGGCCCTGGAGGGAGAGGGGAGAGACCCGGCTGCGGCCCACCCAGTGTATACCTATTATATACCCCCCCCCCCCCAGTATATACCATCACCCCCAGTATATACCATCACCCCCAGTATATACCATCACCCCCCCAGTATATACCATCACCCCCAGTATATACCATCACCCCCCCCAGTATATACCATCACCATAACCTCCCCCAGTATATACCATCATCCCCAGTATATACCATCACCCCCAATATATACCCCCCCAGTATATACCCCCCCCCCAGTATATACCATCACCCCCAGTATATACCATATCACCCCCCCAGTATATACCATCACCCCCAATATATACCATCACCCCCCAGTATATACCATCACCCACTATATACCATCACCCCCAGTATATACCATCACCCCCCCAGTATATACCATCACCCCCCCAGTATATACCATTACCCCCAAGTATATACCATCACCCCCAGTATATACCATCACCCCCAGTATATACCATCACCCCCAATATATACCAATCACCCCCAATATATACCATCACCCCCAAGTATATACCATCACCCACTATATACCATCACCCCCAGTATATACCATCACCCCCCCAGTATATACCATCACCCCCCCCAGTATATACCATCACCCCCAGTATATACCATTACCCCCAGTATATACCATCACCCCCCAGTATATACCATTACCCCCCAGTATATACCATCACCCCAGTATATACCATTACCCCCCCAGTATATACCATCACCCCCAGTATATACCATCATCCCCCAGTATATACCATCACCCCCCACTATATACCATCACCCACTATATACCATCACCCCCAGTATATACCATCACCATAACCCCCCCAGTATATACCATCATCCCCAGTATATACCATCACCCCCAATATATACCATCACCCCCAGTATATACCATCACCCCCAATATATACCATCACGCCCCAATATATACCATCACCCCCAATATATACCATCACCCCCAATATATACCATCACCCCCAGTATATACCATCACCCACTATATACCATCACCCCCAGTATATACCATCACCCCCCCAGTATATACCATCACCCCCCCAGTATATACCATCACCCCCCCAGTATATACCATCACCCCCAGTATATACCATTACCCCCCAGTATATACCATCACCCCCAGTATATACCATTACCCCCCAGTATATACCATCACCCCCAGTATATACCATCATCCCCAGTATATACCATCACCCCCAGTATATACCATCACCCACTATATACCATCACCCCCAGTATATACCATCACCATAACCCCCCCAGTATATACCATCATCCCCAGTATATACCATCACCCACTATATACCATCACCCCCAGTATATACCATCACCATAACCCCCCCAGTATATACCATCATCCCCAGTATATACCATCACCCCCAATATATACCATCACCCCCAGTATATACCATCACCCCCAGTATATACCATCACCCCCAATATATACCATCACCCCCAGTATATACCATCACCCAGTATATACCATCACCCCTAGTTTATACCATCACCCCCCAGTATATACCATCACCATAACCCCCCCAGTATATACCATCATCCCCAGTATATACCATCACCCCCAATAATATACCATCACCCCCAGTATATACCATCACCCCCAGTATATACCATCACCCCCAATATATACCATCACCCCCAGTATATACCATCACCCCCAGTATATACCATCACCCCAATATATACCATCACTCCCAGTATATACCATCACCCCCAGTATATACCATCATCCCCAGTATATACCATCACCCCCAATATATACCATCATCCCAATATATACCATCACTCCCAGTATATACCATCACCCCCAGTATATACCATCACCCCCAATATATACAATCACCCCCCAGTATATACCATCACCCCCAATATATACCATCACCCCCAATATATACCATCACCCCCAGTATATACCATCACCCCAATATATACCATCACCCCCAGTATATAACATCACCCCCAATATATACCATCACCCCCAGTATATACCATCACCCCCAATATATACCATCACCCCCAATATATACCATCACCCCCAGTATATACCATCACCCCCAGTATATACCATCATCCCCAGTATATACCATCACCCCCAATATATACCATTACCCCCCAGTATATACCATCACCCCCAATATATACCATCACCCCCAGTATATACCATCACCCCCAGTATATACCATCACCCCCAGTATATACCATCACCCCCCAGTATATACCATCACCCCCAATATATACCATCACCCCCAGTATATACCATCACCCCCAGTATATACCATCACCCACTATATACCATCACCCCCAGTATATACCATCACCCCCAGTATATACCATCACCCCCAATATATACCATCACCCCCAGTATATACCATCACCCCCAGTATATACCATCACCCCCCAGTATATACCATCACCCCCCCAGTATATACCATCACCCCCCCAGTATATACCATCACCCCCAATATATACCCATCACCCCCAGTATATACCATCATCCCCAGTATATACCATCACCCCCAATATATACCATCATCCCCAGTATATACCATCACCCCCAATATATATACCATCACTCCCAGTATATACCATCACCCCCAGTATATACCATCACCCCCAGTATATACCATCACCCCCAGTATATACCATCACCCCCAATATATACCATCACCCCCAGTATATACCATCACCCCCCCAGTATATACCATCACCCCCAATATATACCATCACCCCCAATATATACCATCACCCCCAGTATATACCATCACCCCCAGTATATACCATCATCCCCAGTATATACCATCACCCCCAATATATACCATTACCCCCCAGTATATACCATCACCCCCAATATATACCATCACCCAGTATATACCATCACCCCCAATATATACCATCACCTCCCCAGTATATACCATCACCCCCAGTATATACCATCACCCCCAGTATATACCATCACCCCCAGTATATACCATTACCCCCCAGTATATACCATCACCCCCAATATATACCATCACCCACTATATACCATCACCCCCAATATATACCATCACCCCCAGTATATACCATCACCCCCCCAGTATATACCATCACCCACCCCAGTATATACCATCACCCCCCCCAGTATATACCATCACCCCCAATATATACCATCACCCCCAGTATATACCATCATCCCCAGTATATACCATCATCCCCAGTATATACCATCACCCCAATATATACCATCACTCCCAGTATATACCATCACCCAGTATATACCATCACCCCCAGTATATACCATCACCCCCAATATATACCATCACCCAGTATATACCATCACCCCCAGTATATACCATCACCCCCAATATATACCATCACCCAATATATACCATCACTCCCCAGTATATACCATCACCCCAGTATATACCATCACCCCCAGTATATACCATCACCATAACCCCCCCAGTATATACCATCATCCCCAGTATATACCATCACCCCCAATATATACCATCACCATAACCCCCCCAGTATATACCATCATCCCCAGTATATACCATCACCCCCAATATATACCATCACCCCCAGTATATACCATCACCCCCAGTATATACCATCACCCCCAATATATACCATCACCCCCAGTATATACCATCACCCAGTATATACCATCACCCCTAGTTTATACCATCACCCCCAGTATATACCATCACCATAACCCCCCCAGTATATACCATCACCCCCAATATATATCATCACCCCCAGTATATACCATCACCCCCAGTATATACCATCACCCCCAATATATACCATCACCCCCAGTATATACCATCACCCACTATATACCATCACCCCCAGTATATACCATCACCCCCAATATATACCATCACCCCCAGTATATACCATCACCCCCAATATATACCATCACCCACTATATACCATCACCCCCAGTATATACCATCACCCCCAATATATACCATCACCCCCAGTATATACCATCACCCCCCCAGTATATACCATCACCCCCCCAGTATATACCATCACCCCCCCAGTATATACCATCACCCCCAGTATATACCATCACCCCCCCAGTATATACCATCACCCCCCCAGTATATACCATCACCCCCAGTATATACCATCACCCCCAGTATATACCATCACCCCCAGTATATACCATCACCCCCCCAGTATATACCATCACCCCCAATATATACCATCACCCCCAGTATATACCATCATCCCCAGTATATACCATCACCCCAATATATACCATCACTCCCAGTATATACCATCACCCCCAGTATATACCATCACCCCCAGTATATACCATCACCCCCAGTATATACCATAACCCCCAATATATACCATCACCCCCAGTATATACCATCACCCAGTATATACCATCACCCCTAGTTTATACCATCACCCCCAGTATATACCATCACCATAACCCCCCCAGTATATACCATCATCCCCAGTATATACCATCACCCCCAATATATACCATCACCCCCAGTATATACCATCACCCCCAGTATATACCATCACCCCAATATATACCATCACTCCCAGTATATACCATCACCCCCAGTATATACCATCATCCCCAGTATATACCATCACCCCCAATATATACCATCACCCCAATATATACCATCACTCCCAGTATATACCATCACCCCCAGTATATACCATCACCCCCAATATATACCATCACCCCCAGTATATACCATCACCCCAATATATACCATCACCCCCAATATATACCATCACCCCCAGTATATACCATCACCCCCAGTATATACCATCATCCCCAGTATATACCATCACCCCCAATATATACCATTACCCCCCAGTATATACCATCACCCCCAATATATACCATCACCCAGTATATACCATCACCCCCAGTATATACCAACACCCCCAGTATATACCATCACCCCCAATATATACCATCACCCAGTATATACCATCACCCCCAGTATATACCATCACCCCCAGTATATACCATCACCCCCAGTATATACCATCACCCCCCAGTATATACCATCACCCCCAATATATACCATCACCCACTATATACCATCACCCCCAGTATATACCATCACCATAACCCCCCCAGTATATACCATCATCCCCAGTATATACCATCACCCCCAATATATACCATCACCCCCAGTATATACCATCACCCCCAATATATACCATCACCCCCAGTATATACCATCACCCAGTATATACCATCACCCCTAGTTTATACCATCACCCCCAGTATATACCATCACCATAACCCCCCAGTATATACCATCATCCCCAGTATATACCATCACCCCCAATATATACCATCACCCCCAGTATATACCATCACCCCCAGTATATACCATCACCCCCAAGTATATACCATCACCCCCCCAGTATATACCATCACCCCCAATATATACCATCACCCCCAGTATATACCATCACCCCCCCAGTATATACCATCACCCCCAGTATATACCATCACCCCCAATATATACAATCACCCCCAGTATATACCATCACCCCCAGTATATACCATCACCCCCCCAGTATATACCATCACCCCCAGTATATACCATTACCCCCCAGTATATACCATCACCCCCAATATATACCATCACCCCCCCAGTATATACCATCACCCCCAGTATATACCATCACCCCCAGTATATACCATCACCCCCAATATATACCATTACCCCCCAGTATATACCATCACCCCAATATATACCATCACTCCCAGTATATACCATCACCCAGTATATACCATCACCCCTAGTATATACCATCACCCCCAGTATATACCATCACCCACTATATACCATCACCCCCAGTATATACCATCACCATAACCCCCCCAGTATATACCATCATCCCCAGTATATACCATCACCCCCAATATATACCATCACCCCCAGTATATACCATCACCCCCAGTATATACCATCACCCCCAATATATACCATCACCCCCAGTATATACCATCACCCAGTATATACCATCACCCCTAGTTTATACCATCACCCCCAGTATATACCATCACCATAACCCCCCCAGTATATACCATCATCCCCAGTATATACCATCACCCCCAATATATACCATCACCCCCAGTATATACCATCACCCCCAGTATATACCATCACCCCCTATATACCATCACCCCCAGTATATACCATCACCCCCAGTATATACCATCACCCCCAATATATACCATCACCCCCAGTATATACCATCACCCCCAGTATATACCATCACCCCCCCAGTATATACCATCACCCCCCCAGTATATACCATCACCCCCCCAGTATATACCATCACCCCCA